>NW_006961932.1:0-740 GCF_000164805.1 Carlito syrichta
GGTATTGCCTGGAATCCCAGCACTTTGGGACACTGTCGTGGGATAATTGCTTGATGTATTTGAGACTAGCCTTGACCTCATAGCAAAACCCAGGCTCTACAAAATAAAAAAAATAGTAAAGTAAAATTAATTGAAACAAAATAAAATAAATTAAAATAAAATTAATTAATTAATTAGCAAGACTTAGTGGTTTCTGCCTCTATTACCAACATTTTGGGAGGCTGAGGTGAGAGAATCACTTGAGACAAGGAGTTTGAGACTAGACTGGGTCACATAGCAAAACCCTGTCTCTACAAAATAAAAAATAAAGTAATATAGAAAAATAAAATTAGATAAAATGAAATAAAATAAAATAATTAGCTAAACAGTGGTTTTTGCTTGTCTTCCCTGCACTTTCGGAGGCTGAGGTGGGAGGATTGGAGTTTGAGACTAGCCTGGACTTTATAGAAAAAACCTGTCTCACAAATTAAAAAAATAAATAATAAAGTAAAATAAAGTAAAAATAAATAAATAAAATAGAATGAAATAATTTAAAAAATTTAGCCAACTTCGTGGTTCCTGCCTGTCATGCCAGCACTCTGGGAAGCCAAGTGGGAGGATTGCTTTGAGGCCAGGTTTTGAGACTAGCCTAGCTCTCATAGCAAAGCCCTGTCTCTACAAATAAAAAAATAGAGTTAATAAATTAGGATAAAATAATTTACGACTTTATGGTTCCTGCCTGTCCTCCCAGCATTTTGGGA
>NW_006961933.1:0-6703 GCF_000164805.1 Carlito syrichta
TCACACTTGACTGTGGAGTGAAATAGTTTTCCATAAAAGCCAATAGAAA
This sequence comes from Carlito syrichta, assembly GCF_000164805.1. Lineage (NCBI taxonomy): Eukaryota > Metazoa > Chordata > Mammalia > Primates > Tarsiidae > Carlito > Carlito syrichta. The sequence continues at coordinate 50 of NW_006961933.1, forward strand.
GTTAATTCCAGAGCCATGTCAACTGCATGCACATGTCTTTATAAAATGGTCACTGTAAAAATAAACAGCTATATCTAGACACAATATGGCTAGGCAAAACAATTAAAATCAAGAATAGCAATTCAACTTGGTGAGACCTCATCTGTACAATAGATCATAAAATCCAGCTGGGCTTGGTGGCATGCATATGTAGTTCTAGCTACTTGGAAATAGGATCCTGAGGCAGCAGGATCACCTGAGTTCAGCTGGTTGAACTTGTGGTGGCCATGAGTTTACCACTGCACTACAGCCTGGTTGACAAAGAGTGAGACTCCCACTCAAAAGAAAAGAATAACAATTATACTCCTTGAGTTTTTAAATAGTTGTGAACTTAATATAGCTGTCACTCAGTTTTCTCTTCTTTTCTCCTTTACTGACTTCTACCTGTCTTTCCACTGAAAACCTCTTACCATATGATATATGAATAAAAATTCCAAGTTTACATTGGATCTGAAGTATATGTTGAATTAAGATTCAACAAATGAAGTAGAATTTTTCAGAATACCTACTGTTTAACAACACAGAATCATGTTTTACTCCAATTTGTTACAAGCTATATACATTCTGAAATTTTCAGATAATATTAATCCTGCTGTAATATTATTTATCATAAGCTCACCAAACAAAATGATGAATACCACAGATTGTTTCTCTTTTATTCTAATTTTGCAGTGTACACTTCACTTTGCCCTGAGAGTGATTCTTTTTTTAATTATACACGTAACTCTCTTGTTGAAAATTCCCTAATGGTGTCAAATCATCTTAGGTAAAAAATATATACTTATTTGTAAATCCATGAGCAACCTCTTTGCCCTCACATATTGTATTTCAGTATTACTGAACAATATGCAACTTCCTTGTAAATTTATATTTTGTGAAAGATGTTGCTTTTGCTTTCTCAACTCTTCCTAAGCTTTCAGAATTTACCTTTTCTTTTAAAATTCTCTTTTATTTCAAATCTTTTATGAATTTATTGGGAAGATTAAGGAATTTCCTCTCCTATTCAGTCTTCACATTAAATTTCATATTTTCTTATTTTTTTTAATCCAATGTTGTCTCTTCTCAAAGTTATAAACATTTTGAGGGCAGAGAATGCACTTTTTAAAATTTTGAATCCCCAATCTTAAATCACAATAAAATACTGGCAAATATGAATGGCTAAGGGCTTTACAGATTTTATTTTCTAACTAGACAACAACCCATTGGTTAACTTAGCTGGTAGTCCACATGATTTTGCACAAGTTCATCAATCTGAAGATGGCCAAAATTCAATTAGTGTTAGACCCAGGAGTCTGTGTCAGGCAGGCTGACCCCAGAGAATGCTCTCTTGACTATATGTACAGCCATAGTCACATGAGCCTCTCCACCTCTGCTGGTTACAGGGGGTAATCTCTGCATATAAATCATAACTAGGAAGGGATCATTTATTTTGTCTAAATACAAACATTTCTCTTTTTAAAAAGAATAACCAAAGAAGTATTTTTTTACAGTAACAGAAGACATTATATTTGTGTCATAACTTTAAAGCCCAAAAAAGTGAAGAATAAAATAGGAATATGGTTAAACTGCCTAATATTTACTCAACTTAAAAATATTTACCTGCCAATGTGTGCAGAGTGCATATGTTTCATTTTACATTATTTTTAATAAACGCTTTTCAGTCATAGAACAAAAGCTTCAATCCTTGTATAGATTTTAGATATAGTCTTCTTTCTTCATGCTCCCTTTAAGATTCCATATTTTTTTTTTTGAGTTGGAGTCTCACTCTGTCATCCAGACTGGAGTGCAGTGGCCACTCCCAGCCACTGCAGCCTCGACCTGCTGGGCTCTGGCGATCCTTCCGCCTCAGCCTTCCAAGTAGCCGGAACTACAGGCACGCACCACCACACCCGGCTAATTTTTTGATTTATTGTAGAGATGAGGTCTCACCAAGTTGCCCAGGTGGGTCTCGAACCGATGGGCTCATGCAATCCACTCACCTCAGCCTCCCAAAGTGCTGGGATTACAGTCTGAGCCACCGAGCCCGGCTAAGATTCCATATTAATCAGGAGACCATAGTATCAAAATCAGGACATTTTTGAAAGTAATAAAACTCTAAAATGATTAAACAAAGACAACAAGTATAAACCAGAACTGCATTGTGCAAGTTGATACAGGTGGTTAGCAGTATACCTTGACCATTTCCTCAGTGTCTTGTGACCATTGTTATACAAGACACACATCTCCTAGTTGTCATTGCATTTACTTAGTGTCCCTTTGCTAAAATGCAGGTGCATTGACTAAATCAGATGCATAAAAGTAGATCCTTAGTGCCCCTGTTAGCTTTTCCTAAATTTCTCTGTCTTCATATTTATACTTAATTTTTTCATCTTTATTTTAGATTCAGGGGGTACACATGCATGCCTTTGTTACATGGACACATTATGTATTGGTGGGGCTTGAATCTCAGGTGGCCCATTCTCCAGAGAGTGAAGATTGCACTCCACAAGCAATTGCTGAACCCTAGCCTCCCTCTTTACTCTTCCCCACGTTGGTGTCCCCAGTGCTTGTTATTTTTATTTTTGCCATAATTTGGCTCCCATATTTGCATAAAAACATGTGGCGCTTGGTTTTCTGTTTTTGAGTCAACTCACTTAGGATGATGGTCTTCATCTCCAACCTCATGGAAAACAGTATGGAGGTTTCTGAAAGAACTAAAAATTGAATTACCATTTGACTCAACAATCCCATCACTAAGTGATCCACTGAAAGGGAAATAAATCAATATATGTAAAAGATACCTACTTGTACTCGTATGTTCATTGCAGCACTATTCACAATAGCAAAATCAGGAACCAACCTAAATACTCACCAAGAACTGACTAGATACAGAAAATATGATATATGTACATCAGGGAATACTATACAACCATAAAAAATGTACTTAAAATTTCACAATTGTCCAAGTCATACTTCTCTAATATTAATTATCAAACTTGTGACATCTGCAGGTTTTAGTGTAAAAATTTTCTCTTAATAGAACTTCTTTTAAAAAATAAGAATGGTACTAGAAAATGTGTTCCTCAAAAGTCAAACATTCTCCTTTCTCTTGTGCAGTGTAAACCACGACTGCTACACTCCTGTTATAATTATGGCTCAAGACTTAAGCAAGAAGAAAGATAAAAAGAGGGGTGCTTGATTTTGAAGGCAGTGCCTCAATCGCAGTTCTTAAGTTAAATATATTTTCCTAGCAGCTCGGTGACTCAGCCTGTAATCCCGCACCTTTGGGAGGCTGAGGTGAGTGGACTGGTTCACAACCCGCCTGGGCAGCGAGACCTCATCTCTACAATAAATCAAAAAATCAGCTGGGCGTGGTAGCACGCACCTATAATTCTGGCTACTTGGAAGGCTGAGGTGGAAGTATCGTCAGAGCCCAGTAGGTCGAGGCTGCGGTGGCCAGGAGCGGCCACTGCACTCCAGTCTGGGTGACAGAGTGAAACTCCAATTCAAAAAAAAAATTTTTTCCTAATGTTATAAGGTTATATTATATCACTTGGAACTCAATATTATAAAAGCAACATATGCCCATTGGAGAATACATCAGGAAAAAGAAAGAAGGAATGGGAAAGGGAAGGAATAAGAAGGAAAGGAAGGAAAGAAGACAGGATGCATACGAAGGAAGTTTGGACAGAGGGGAAGAAGGAAGGAAGGGAGAGAATGAGAAAGGGAAGGGAGAAATATATATGACCTGACTTATTGTTAGTATTGAAAAGGCAAGGCAAACACTTTACATTCTTTTCTCTTATGTTGCTGCCTGTAAGGGACCATTTGGCAAAGCTTGGTCTCACCTGGGAATGTATTCCACTTACTTATTAATAGATGTCTAATAATCTGAATTAACAGCCAAGAACACATGAAAAGAGGAAAGAAATATTTATACTGCAATGGTACAGTTATGATAGTTAAAATCTTAAATGGTAAGACACAAAAAAATCTTATTGAGGGGTTGAAAATTAATCTGGATTATATATATATATATTTAAAACAATATAGCGAAAGCATTGAAAATTGTCCTTCCACTTATTTTCTTAAAACATGAACTATTTTCAAACTTTGTTTAAAGCGTGATTTTCTGTATCACCAGAACTGGCTACCTCTACATATGTATGAATATTATGGGTTTTATTAGCACTGAATATTCATATTTTTAGTCTTTCTGTAGTTTTTAAGGGAAAACAAGTCTCAAAAGGGACTCGTTAGAAAGTCATACTTTATTTGTATCTTTATCATTATATTGACATCTTTCACCATTATAATACCACAGGTAAAAATATATCCACCTTTACTTGGTAGTAAAATATATATTTGAAAACAATCTTCTTTGAATAAACTAAGGACCTCTAGTATTGTTTTCTATGAATTTTTTTGAATTTTACATGTTCAGATATTTAGAAATCGATTTCCTAAACAAAGTTTATATAAAGTTGAAAATAGGATGAAATAATTAAATGCTGGTGTTATTAGTCAATACTTACATATATCCATATATATCACAGCAAATCAAAGTAACAAAGGGTACTTAGTGTCCTACTTTTAAATTTACCTCAAGTTTCACAAATAATCCTTATATTTTAATAGTTAAATTGTTTATAAATACGGTTTGATTTAGCACTGGAAAAATGTTGTGGTGATTTATTACAAAAGTTAAAAAGTAGTGGGTATTTTGACTTTGATATTTGCCTAAATTATTCAGATTTTTAAATTTGTGATTCACTTCAACATATGCCACATTAAGAGCTGGAAATGTCAAACTGGACTATTATGTTTATAGATCTCAAAACATTATCTCACATTTATCTTCTATCTTGCATACATAACCTTGCATTTTTAGTAAGTAATTTTTCAAATTGTGCTGCATTCTTTTTAAGTAGTCTTAGTATTACTGCTCATAAATTATTCAGTTGCAATTTTTATGCTTTAAAGATGTGTAAATTTAAAACAGAATATTCCTTGTTTTCAAAAACACAAGAACAACAATACTATGGCTAGTGCATCATTTATCACTCATCAGTGGAATTAGCTTGTAGAACGTGTGGCTAAATAATAAATATCCCTTTTATTTCTATAGAACAAGTATAATTACTTAGATTAAAAATAGTATATTTTGGACTGTATTAAAGTCTGCTATGCCCATTAACTCTAGTTCCAAATGAATATCTCCAGCTTTGCCAATGTCAACACCCGTTTCAGGTATTCATCATTTCTCACCTCATGTGTTACAATAACCTCTACATTAAACCTACTCATGTATTCAGCACCCTGCTACTACTTGCCTATTCGAAAAAATACAGAAGTCAATATTTTCTCCCTTACAGAACCACATTACGCAGGGATAAATTATTAATTCCTTAAATCACATTTAAGAGTTTGTATGTAGCCTTCATTTCTGTTTCCCAATTTCTTCCACAAACATGAATCCTTCAACCTTCTCTGTTCATGCTTGTGTATGTTTTATATGTGTATATATCTTATATGTGTGTATGTACAAGCATCCAACATATACGTGTACAACCACATAATCACATCAGACCTACTACATAAGCCTCCTTACTGCGTGGTCAAGGACCCACTGAGAAAATGAGAATTATTCAGTAAATAGTGTCTGGTGTCATAGTAAATGTTTTCTAATCTTTTTTATTTTAAGTCGGAGTCTCACTCTATTGCCCAGGCTGGAGTGCAGTGGCATGCTCACAGCCACCACAGTCTCAACCTGCTGGACTCAGGCGATCCTTCCCCCTCAGCCTTCTAAATAGTTGGAACTACAGGCATGCACTCCCATGCCTGGCTTATTTTTTGATTTATGGTAGAGACAAAGTCTCACCAAATTGCCCAGGCTGCTCTCGAATCCCTGAGCTCAGGCAATCCCTGAGCTCAGGCAATGCCACCCAATGTGCTGGCATTGCAGGATTGAGCTACCATACGCAGCCTGCTTTCTAATCTTGGAGAAATATTCAATTAAAAACTTTTTTTGGTCTCATATTGGATTTCTCAAGAGGGTTAGGATTAGGGTAGACATTAGTATAAATTATGGTTCTTGGAATTGTCCTCTGTGGAAGAGCAGGAAAGAAAGTCAGAGAAGATGGACTCTGACACAATCTAGATAGATAGATAGATAGATAGGATGGGTTGGGGATTCTGACATCCATAGAGATGTCCCTTTAGGTTGTTTCAAGTACAGAAGAAAGCACTGGACACAAAACTGGGGTTTTGATGCCTGCATCCACCTATCGTTAGATGTAGGGTGCCACAAGGAAGGACGTTAACTTTGTCAAGGCAGTCTTTCAGGTGGAATAATTTCTGAGACTGAGTAGGAGCTGAGAACAGTTGGTCAATGCACTGCCAGCAGCTAGAGGAATCAGGTCTTCATACTTGAAAGGGGATCTAGGGAGCTCTGTGCAAACCTTAGAGCAATGACCAGAAATATTCAATATGAAATTAATGATTATAATATTAATTTTTAATTACTGAAATCATTGAAACTTTAAAGAAAGTATATTGCCACATTGTTGTACTTTTCTAGAATGTGAATGATTTCACTCAGTATATAAAAGATAATAAAGAGATTATGAAGGAAAA
>NW_006961934.1:0-684 GCF_000164805.1 Carlito syrichta
CAAGAGGCCGTGTTTTCCTGTATATGAGGACACCTATTACTCATAATCCTGCTTCATTCTCAGCAAGGCGCTGTGACATTTCCTTGTTACCTAGAATTCCAGTTGTTTGGATATCAAGAGAAAGACTCCCATAAGCTTCTGGGAAATTGGAATCCAAGATTACTGGTTCCAATTAACAAGACCACCCCTAAATGTGTAATGTTCTAAACCCAATGTCCCAATTCCCACCAGTCCGACCACAAGGAATTTCTGTAGTTTGAGGTAAGCTGAATCGAGGGATTTTGCATCTATATGCCATTTGATTACTGGAGTACCATATTATGTTCGTAGATGTTCCTAGGACACAAAAGGATTTGTAGGGACAGATCCTCGGCTACAACTATCAAGAGGACCAGAGATGTAGGATTACAGGGTACATCTTAAGACAAGTGTTACACACAAATATGGTGAGAAGATTCAGTTCTGGAATCTGGTTTAATTGTTCCGAGTAAACCAATTGAATTGCAGAGACTGGTTCTTGGTTATAACAATCAAGAAACAAGACCGCTGCTTGGAATCTATAATGACACTTGTCCTTTCCAAGTGGTAAGTTGTTCTGAGAATTGGAGAACTAGAAGCCCAAATTCCAGAAAACTCCTTATAATGCAGCACTGTAGAATGCATGGATTGAAGCCTCCCGTAACC
>NW_006961935.1:0-708 GCF_000164805.1 Carlito syrichta
CTATCCTCCCCCGGCAGCCTCCTGAGTGGCAAGAACAACAGATGCGCGCCAACATGCTCTTATATTTTTTGGCTTCTTATAGAGACAGAGTCTCACCAAGGTGCCCGGGCATGTCTCAAATCTGGGAGCTCAGTCTCTCTTCTCACCGTGGCCTCCCAGACCACTGGGATGACAGACCTGAGCCACCACACCCTGCCTGCCCACCCATCTTGAGACCCACCACGAGGACTGCATCTTTCTGAAGACCTGGGACCTGGGTGAGGGTGGCTGCAGTCATCCACTGAGCCCTCCCCTGATGCAGGGGCATGTCACAGCTGGGACATGTCACACCCATCAACCCACCTTGTTCCTTATGGTGGACCTGCTTGCCCCTCCCAAGGGCCGTGGGGAAAGGGAGGGCATGATACTCAAACCGTTGGGGGAACAGGGATGGCCTGTCAACTCACACCTGTCTCCTTGGTACTCAGGCAGGCCAAGATGGGAAGATGACTGGAGCCCGGTAACTAGACACCAGGTTGGACACCATAGCAAGCCCCCACCACGAACCCAAGAAAAATCCATAAATCCTTGGGTGAGGGCTGGCCTCTGTGGGAGGATCGCCTCTGGCCCAGATCAAGATCAAGTAGAGACAAGGATGTCGACCAAATGGAAAGCCTGTTTTTACAGCAGTTTGGGAGTCCCTTGCCAGAGGATGGCCCGAGTTGAGTG
>NW_006961936.1:0-5002 GCF_000164805.1 Carlito syrichta
TGTATACCTGACAAAGGCCTACCATCTAGGATCTACAAAGAACTCAAATGCACCAAAAGGAAAAAACAAACAACCCCATTAAAAAGTGGGCAAAAGATATGAATAGACACTTCTCAAAAGAAGATACATGGGCAGCCAACAGACACATGAAAAAGTGCTCAGCCTCACTCATCATCAGAGAAATGCAAATCAAACACACATTGAGATACCACCTAACCCCAGTAAGAATGGCTATCATTAATAAAACAAAAAACAACAGATGCTGGTGAGGATATGGAGAAAAAGGAATCCCTACACTGCTGGTGGGAATGCAAACTAGTGCAACCTCTCTGTAACACTTTTAAAGTTCTGGTTTCTGTAATTGGTCTTATGACTATAGTGTTTACCTATGGCATCCTTCTTTCTCAACCTAGAAAAAAGACCTTTCATACAGAGTCTCAACCGTTGGGTTCTTTATCCAATGGATTGAAACAAATCTTCATTTCTTAAGGTTCTGAGTCCTCAAATAGTCTACACAAAGTATGACCTTAAAAATAGACTGCTAGCCGGGCTCGGTGGCTCAGCCTGTAATCCCGCGCCTTTGGGAGGCTGAGGTGAGTGAATTGCCTGAGCCCGCGGGTTCGAGACCCGCCTGGGCAGGCAAAACCTCATCTCTACAATAAAAATCAAAAAATCAGCCGGGCGTGGTAGCGCACGCCTGTAATTCTGGCTACTCGGAAGGCTGAGGCGGAAGGATCGCCGGAGCCCAGCAGGTCGAGGCTGCGGTGGCCGGGAGCGGCCACTGCACTCCAGTCTGGGTGACAGAGTGAGACTCCAACTCAAAAAAAAACAAACAAACAAACAAAAAAAATAGACTGCTAAAGAATTTTTTGAGCATCTAATTTGTAACTTCCAACCAGGATTATCACCACAGTTTGAAAGTAATTTCTTTAAAAGTAACTGATGACACAATTATATATTTGCTTGCTATCTTTGAGCCTTGTGCATTTCCAGTGAAAGCAGTCAACATAAAAAAAATCACTTTTTTTTTTACATTTTCTAAAATAAACTGAAAGCATATGTCAGGACAAATAGAAGACAAGTTACTTTGCTCTGCTTTTTTGTCATTTAAGAAAACGACACCTAAGAAAAAATAAAATAAAAATGTATAGATAATGTGCAGGGAGCTATTTTTGAAATAGCTTTCTATAATTTTTTTTTTTTTTTTTTTTTGAGTTGGAGTCTCACTCTGTCGTCCAGACTGGAGTGCAGTGGCCGCTCCCGGCCACCGCAGCCTCGGCCTGCTGGGCTCCAGCGATCCTTCCGCCTCAGCCTTCCGAGTAGCCGGAATTACAGGCATGCGCCACCACACCCAGCTGATTTTTTGATTTATTGTAGAGATGAGGTCTCACTGCCCAGGCGGGTCTCGAACCCGCGGGCTCAGGCAATTCACTCACCTCAGCCTCCCAAAGGCGCGGGATTACAGGCTGAGCCACCGAGCCCGGCTTGAAATAGCTTTCTATAGGTACTTTCTCTTTGCCTACCTCCTCACTACCCACTGTGACACACACAGGCACAACACACATGGATACACACACACATCCATGTACTCAATACAGCAGGTAGTACATTCTTAATTATTTCAAAGAATTATGGAATGAAAATAACTCTTTATCATCTAGAAGTATACCCTTATTTTTAAAAATTATGTTAAATTATTCTGAGACTAACAACATAAGCCAGAAAATAGGTCTGAAGAACAACATTGGAACAGAACAAAGGTAGACACTTAAATCAATAAAATAGAATTGAGAGACAAGAAAGAAAAAAAGTGCCAACTGATTTTTGACAAGGATGTCAAGAGCATTCTTCTTGGCTTTTTGAGAAATAACACTGAGACAATAAGATAACCACATGCAAAATAATGAAATTAGACTTTTACATCACACCATATACTAAAACTAGCTCAAAATGGAAAAAGGAGATCTAAATATAAGTCTCTGAGAAAAAATATAGAGTTAAATCTGTATACCATTAGATTTATCAATGGATTCTTAGCTATAACATCAAAGGGCATATGTAACAAAACAAAAGCTTCACCAAGATTAAAAATATCTGTATTCCAATAGAAAGTACCAATAAAGGCAAGAGATAACTCACTGAAGGGGAAAATAATATTCCTGTAGAGAATGGAAGTAAAGATTACATAAGATGCAAGGTATATAGAGGAATGGGGGCGATAGCCCAAATGCATGGGCTTTCTTTCAGAGGTGATGAAAATGTCCTACATTTGACTGCAGTGATGGTAGCTCATATCTGTGATTATACTAAAAATCATTAGTTCATACATGTTAAGTGGGTGAGTGATATGGCATGTGGATTATATCACAGTAAAGGAGTTATTTTTTAAAAACCTAGATTTTACCTGTATAGAGAATAATCTGCTCCTTCTTGGTAGCTCCTCCTTGATCTTTAAGATTGAAGGAATGAGTGTGCAGCTAAATGGAGTAGAGAGTAATGGAAAAAATGAGGGTTTACATTAAAGAGTGAAAGAACCACAAGCTCTATTCCCTGAACAGTTTCTGGAGTCACAGCAAATCAGAATAAATCAAGCATGTGACTGGCAGTTACAAATATATAGCATTGCAGCAAGTCTCAATAACTAAAACAGGAGATTAAAAATCATCTTGTTGGACCTAATGAGTAAGGACTACAATGGTCAAGGAGATGTTGACTACTACCTATGCAAAAAGTTGATTAGGGAATCACATGTCCCCCTCCCACCACACACACTGAACAATGCATTTACCAAATAAATGCAAAAATTTGGGAGCAAATTTGGGAAGGATTAGAAACCCCAAATTTCTATTTCATATTTTCATCACTTTACTGGGGTTAGACATGAAATGAGAAAATAAAGTCATATTCTTACATATCTGAGATTGTGGATTTGTATCAATAACACTTTAAAAAATAATAGCTTTATTTTTTCATTTTTTTGAGAAACATTCATAGATGTTCTCCAAGTGGTTATAGTAATTTACATTCTACCAGTGTATGAAGGTTTTCCCTATCTCCACTTCCTTATCAGTGTTCATTGTTATCTGTATTTTGGATAAAAGTCATTTTAATTTGGATGATATATCATTGAAGTTTTGATTTGCATTTCTATGATAATTAGTGTGATTGAGCATTTTTTTATATACTTGATCATTTGTATGTCTTCTTTTGAGAAATATCTGTTAAGATCCTTTGCTCATTTAGAAGATCAGTTTATTATTGTTTTCTTATTGAGTTGTTTGAGCTCCTCATGAATATTTTGGTTATTAATTCCTTTTCCTTGTCAGATGGATAGTTTCACAAATATTTTCTGCTATTCTATGGTGCGTCTCTTCATTTGGTTAATTGTTTCCCTTGTTGTGTAGAAGGTTTTCAGCTTGATTTGATCCCATTTGTTCATTTTTGCTTTGGTTGTCTATGCTTTGGAGGTCTTACTCAAAGCATCTTTGCCCAGATCAATACCCTGCAAAGTTTCCCTCATGTTGTCTTTTAGTAGGTCCTTAGTTTCTAGAATTATATTTATGCATTCAAACCATTTTGATTTGATTTTTGTATATGTTGAGAAATAAGAGTTTAATTTCATTCTTCTGCACATGTGTATCTAGTTTTCTCAGCACTGTCTACTGAAGAGAGTGTCCTTTCCCCCAATGTGTATGTTCTTGGCATCTTTACCAAAAATGAGTTCACCATAGATAGATGAATTTATTTCTGAGTTCTCTCTTCTGTTTCATCAATCAATATGTCTGCTTGATACCAATACCATGCTGTTTGGGTTACTATACTTCTAGAATCATTTGAAATCATATAATGTGATTCCTTCAGTTTTGTTCTTTTTGCTCTGAATAACTTTAGCAATTCTGAGTCTTTGAATGTCACTGCTACATATATACTCAAAAGAGGAATTCAGTATATTAAAGAAGCATCTGCATTCCCATATTTATTGCAGCACTAATCACAATAGCCAAGATTTGGAAACAACCTAAGTGTTCATCAGCAGATGAATGGATTAAAAAAAGTGGGACAGCTGGGCTCAGTGACTCAGCCTGTAATCCCATGCCTTTGGAGGTTGAGGTGAGTGGATTGCCCAAGCCCGCGGGTTCGAGACCTGCCTGGGCAGCAAGACCTCATCTCTACAATAAATCAAAAAATCAGCTGGGCGTGGTAGTGCATGCCTGTAATTCCAGCTACTTGGAAGGATGAGGTGGAAGGATCACTGGAGCACAGCAGGTCGAGGGTGCAGTGGCTGGGAGCAGCCACTGCACTCTAGTCTGGGTGACAGAGTGAGACTCAAACTCAAAAATAAAAATAAAATAAATAAATAAATAAATAAAGTGGGACATATATACAATGAAATAATATTCAGTTATAACAATAATGGAATCCACCATTTGCAACAACATGGATAAAATTAGAAGGTGCTATGCTAAGTAAAGAAATCCAGGTACAGAAAGACAAGCTTTGCATGTTCTCTCTCATATGCAGGAGCTAAAAACTATAACAGTTGAACCCATGAAGACAGAGAGTGGAATGATGGGTCCTGGAGACTGGAAAGGGTAGTGGTGGTGGGGGAATAAAAATGCTTAATGGGTCCAAAATATAGTTAGAAATATAGATAAAATATTGTTAATATATAACATTTGATAGCAAAATGAGCATACTATATTCAATAATAATTTATCATATATTGAAAATAATTTAAAAATTGAATTATAATGCTTCTACACAAAGAAATGATAAATCCTTGAGGGAATGAATACCCCAATTACCCTGATGTGATTATTATATATTGTGTGCCTGTATCAACTTATCACATGTACTCCATAAATATATATACCTACTATGTACCTAAAAAGATTAAAAAATGCAATAGCTGGTGATAAAAAAAGGAGATTAGTAATCAAGGGAGCTTTGCTCATTTTTGTTTTAAGTCTTAATATTCAACATGAGAAAGCTTCCTTCCTAG
>NW_006961937.1:0-730 GCF_000164805.1 Carlito syrichta
CAGAAACTTTCAAGGGACACAGTGACCCAGATTCCTATTTCATTCTCAGTAAAATGACGAGATGTTTCCTGTTGACCTGTAAGTCCATAGAAAGAAGACAAGAATATGCCTGGAGACGTGGATTCTAAGATTCCTGGTTCCTTCCAAAAAATACCTCCTAAAACTTTGAACACCTAAACTCAAAGTCCTAATTCCCAACAGCGGAGCATGTTGTATGAGGTAACACTGAAATCAGGGCTTACATACAAAATATCTGAGGGGATTACTTGTGTCCTGGAATCTGGCATCAGAGGTTCCGAGTATCTAAATGGACTTGTAGTGTGAGATTCTGGTTCACAACTATCAAGAGTACCAGAGTGTTGCTGGAGTCCAGGAATGATTGATTCATAATATCCACATAAGAAATACCTCTAAAACATGAAGGATGCTCAAAGCCCTGATTCTTGTTTAGCCCATAGCAAGACGCCCTGTTGATTTTCGGGACTGATGACTTAATTAACTCAGATTTCTTATTAATCCTTAGCAAGAGGCAGTGCAGTTTCCAGTATGTGAGGACTGCCATTACCCAGATTTTGCTTTATTCTCAGCAAGACCCCGAGACATTTCCTGGTGATGTAGAAATCAAGTTGTTAGGATAACAGTAGTAAGAATCCCACAAGTTTCTTGGGGAATGGGGATCCAGATTACTGGTTCCCTTGAACAAGACACCCTAACAATGTGGGGACATAGA
>NW_006961938.1:0-805 GCF_000164805.1 Carlito syrichta
CCTAGCCAGCTGGCTAGACAGCTGACTAAACTAGTTGACTTAACAAGCTAGCCAGATGGCTAGCCAGCTGACAACTCGCTGACAACATTAGCTAGCTAGGTAGCTACCTAGTTGTCTTAACTAGCTAGCTACCTACTTAGCCAATTGACTAGCAAGCTATCTTAACTAGCTGAATTAACCAGCTATCCAGCTGGCTAACCAACTGACTTAACTTGCTCACAATCTAGCTAGCCAGCTGGCTAGGCAGTTGAGTTAAGTAGCTGACTTAACTAGTAACTACTTAGCTAGCCAGCTGACTTAAATAGTTAGCTAACTAGCTAGCTACCCAGCTAGCCAGCTGATTTAAACAGTTAGCTAGCTAGTTAGCTACCTAGCTAGCAAGCTGACTTAAATAGTTAGCTACATTGTTAGCCAGCTGATGTAACTAGCAAGATAACTAGTTAGCTCATTCGTTATCTAATGTAATATCTAGGTTACTTAATCATCTGACTTATATCATTAGCTAATGAGCTGGCTAGCTGACTCAACCAGGTCACTTAACTCATTCGCTATCTAGCTATCTAGCTGACCTTTCAGCTGACTTAACTCGTTAGCTGACTAGCTAACTAGCCTAGTCAAGTAGGTGACTCAACCCATTTGCTAACTATCTAGCTAGCTGACTCAACTCACTGAATTAACCCATTAGTTAACTAGCGAACAACCTGACTCAACCTGCTGACTTAACACTTTAGCTAACTAGCTAGCTAGCTGTCTTAACCAGCTGACTAAATTAAGAGCTGACCTAACTAGCTGACCTAGCTCTCTC
>NW_006961939.1:0-584 GCF_000164805.1 Carlito syrichta
GATGCACGTGGGAGGCGTCTTTTTGTTGCCAGAGTCTCCATGGGCCAAGTTGGGTTGCGGTGGCATGATTGTGTCTCCCAGTGCCTCCACCTCCCAGTGCCTCCCAGAGACTCAGAGTTGGAGTCTCACTCCCTCACCCAGGATGCACAGCAGTGGATCACTCCTGGCCACCACAGACTAGGCCCACAGGGCTCTGGTGAGCCTGGCCCCAGCCTTCCAAGGAGACTGAAACACAGGCTCACACAACAATGCCCAGTCCATTTGTGATGGGGGGTAGAGATGAAGTCTTGCCAAGTTGCCCAAGTGGGTCTTGGTCTGTGGGTTCAAGCTGGCTGCTGGGCTCTGCCTCCCAAACTGGTGAGATGATGAAATTGATCACCGGCTTCAATACTTCTTCAAAATGAAGCAGAAGTCCTGGCATGGTGGCCCACGCCTGAAATCCCAGTGCTCTGGGAGTCTGAGATGGGAAGATGACTTGAACGCATGAACCCAATATAAGTCAAGACCATGCAGGAAAAGCCTTTCAACACACCCATCCAATAAAGGGCATCTGGTGTCGAGGTGCCCATCTTCCCGGTCACTCA
>NW_006961940.1:0-736 GCF_000164805.1 Carlito syrichta
AGAGCAGAGATGAATAAGACACTTATATCAGCTTCCTAAATCCCACAGCAGGAACGTAAGTTCACAGATCCCTGTTTGGCTAAATATATGAAGTCTGATAAAAAAGGAACCAGTGATACCTTTTTAAATGCTTATTATGGGAAAGAGAAGGAGGAGTGATTAGATCCAGTCAAGGAGCAGGAAATAATTTCTGCATGAGGCAGGACATACTGGGGTCCTTGAAGGATGAGAAAAATTTTGAAAGATGACTATCATGCATGATTGGAAATGAGAGACTTGGAAACAGAAGGGATGGTGTGACCAGAGCCATAGAGAAGTTGGGGTGCAATCAGCAAACAAAGAGCCTTCAGACAGGCCTGGACTCCTCTGGAGAGTCATTCTGGGTGCGACGGACAAGTTAAAACCACACATGGAGGCTTCTAAATAACAGGTTAAGAATGATGACTTCACACACACCAGGATAGTTTTCTTGAGTAGCAGTGTAATTTGGTCAGAGTTATGTTTGAAAGGAACTGTCTATTCATATCACACATTAAAATTAGTGCCAGAGCATCCATAATGTCTCCAAAGTGCTTTATTTTCTATATGCCAAGTTCAACTTAACACTATTGTTGGACTTTGTGTGGGGGCAGAGGGGTGGTCTTGGGGATATTGGCAGGTAGGAGGGCAGTACCAGATTTGTAAGCAAAGTTCCCTTCATTACTAGTACCAACTGATGGTTGAATGTTAGGCTTGA
>NW_006961941.1:0-797 GCF_000164805.1 Carlito syrichta
CTGGTCATATGATCATTCATACTGGCGAGAAATGCCACAAATGTGAAGCAGGTGGCAAAGCCTTTTACTCACGTTCAAAGCTTGCTCGACACATCAAAGTGCATACTGGGGAGAAGCCCTACAAATGTGAAGAATGTAGTAAAGCTGTTTGCTCTCATTTTTGACTTGTTGGACCTAAGAGAATCCATACTGAGGAGAAGTCATACAAATGAGAAGAATGTGACAAAACCTTTACCTCCTATTCAATACTTGGTTGACATATGAGTGTCTATATATATATAGAAAACGTATAGACGAGAAGAATGGAGCAAAGTTTTTCATTGTTTTCCCATGTTTACTCAACATCAGAAAATTCATATACTCTAAATTTCCTGTATGTATAAACTATAGAACATGGTGAGAAGTTTACACATGTAAAGAGTACCATTAACTTTACTTAAGCCAGAGATCTTTTGAACGTACAAATATAGAAAATGATTAAGCCTTTAACCAGCTAAAAGTTTGTTTGA
Source organism: Carlito syrichta (assembly GCF_000164805.1). Classification (NCBI taxonomy): domain Eukaryota; kingdom Metazoa; phylum Chordata; class Mammalia; order Primates; family Tarsiidae; genus Carlito; species Carlito syrichta. Next base: position 510 of record NW_006961941.1, read on the forward strand.
TGTTAGATTGTGTACATGGGACAAAATTTATAAATTTAAAAAATGTTAACCAACCTTTGTTCAAAATGTATGCCATAGGAAACACTCAGATTAAAAAGTATTCAGAAGCTAGGCTCGGTGGCTCAGCCTGTAATCCCATGCTTTGGGAGGCTGAGGTGAGTGGATTGCCTGAGCCCATGGGTTTGAGACCCACCTGGACAACTTGACGAGACCTCATCTCTACAATAAATCAAAAAATTTAGCTGGGCATGGTGGCGTGCACCTGTAGTTCCAGCTACTTGGAAGGCG
>NW_006961942.1:0-1253 GCF_000164805.1 Carlito syrichta
ACATCTCCCCATTTCTCCCATCCCCCACCCATACCTATTTTAGAATCAGCTTTTTGATTTTCATTTAAACGTTGGTTGAGGTTACATTGGATTACTTTGGGAAGAAATGCCATTGTCATGATATTGAGTCTCTATCAAGCCTCGGGAGAAGGATCTCCTCTGGCCCAGAGTTCAAGACTCAGCAAGAAGAAAAGGATGTCAACTAAATGGAAAGCCTGTGATTGCAGAATTTTGGAGTCCCAGGTAGATACGATGGTCCAAGATGGGCAGTTTGAGAGCAGCCTGGGCAACCTAGTGAGGAAAGAAAAGAAAGAAAGAAAGAAAGAAAGAAAGAAAGAAAGAAAGAAAGAAAGAAAGAAAGAAAGAAAGAAAGAAAGAAAGAAAGAAAGAAAGACAGAAAGAAAGAAAGAAAGAAAGAAAGAAAGAAAGAAAGAAAGAAAGAAAGAAAGAAAGAAAGGGAGAAAGGGAGAAAGAATGAAAGGAATGAAGGAAGGAAGAAAGGAAAGAAAGATAGAAAGAAAGAAATGCATTCTTCTGCAAACTTTCTTCCCCCAGTCCTTCCCACCCCCCCCCATATAAGATGGTCTCCCAAGTTCAGCACCCTCCAGCCTCAATCCCCCCATGGCAGCACCCCTTTGGTGCAGAAGTTCACGAGCCTCCATGTCCGGTTTCCTCTGGCTCTCCCAATCTCATTTTTCCTCGCTCTAAAGCCAGTTACCCTGTGTACACACCAAGTGCAATTGAGGATCTGTGTACAATTCTGATGTGTTTGGAGATGGGGTCTTTCTCTGTGATCCTGGCTGGGGCCCGGGGACATAACCATCATTCTCTGCCACCTTGAAATTGCAGGCTCCAGTGATCCTCCCACCTCATCCTCCAGTGTGGCCAAGATGACGGGCACCTTGACCCAAGACTCCCTGTTTGGATTTGTGTGGAGATGGGATCTCCCTGCATGGCATGGGTTGGCCCAGGCTGGCTGTGGTCTCCTGGACTTCATCCATACTCCCGTAAGCATCCCCGAACGCTGAGACTTCTGGAATGGACCGCTAAGTCATGCCTTCTGGTTCATTTTCGATGAAGGATCAAAGCTGGGCTTGGGAGATCAGTTTTGTCATCCCATCATTTTGATTGTTCGAGGCCTGCAGCTCTCCTCAGCCCATGGGCCGATACCTGCCCGGGCACCTCAGTGAGACCTCATCTCTACCTTCCAACAGTAATGTGTCAGGCATGGTGGCAGATGCCTCTACTTCTGG
>NW_006961943.1:0-599 GCF_000164805.1 Carlito syrichta
AGTATTTTAAAGGTTACCAGTAATCATGGATTCCCCGTCCCTAGGAAACTTGTGGGCATCTGTCTGTTTGTATAAAGAGTTTTGGAATACACATTTTCAGGGAATATCAAAGCATCTTGCTGAGAACAAAAAGGGAATCCGGGTTCTTGGAGTTCTCATTCACCGAAGTATACAAGGGCCTCATTATAAGGTTTAATCAGGAATCTGGGCTTCTAGGTCCCCATATTGTTAGGCTGTCTTGTACAAGGGAACCAGGAATCTTGGATTCCAATTGTCCAGGAAATTTCTGGTGGTCTTTCAATGGATATCCAAACAACTTGAATTCTACATCACCACGAATTATCTCGGTGTCTTGCTGAGAATGAAGCAGGAATCTGGGAAATGAGAGTCCTCATATACAGGAAACTTCATGACTGTTGCGAAGGATGAATAAGGAATCTGGGCTACATGGGTCCTCAATACCGAAAAACCTACACTGCGTCTTGCTAAGGGCTAAACAAGATCAGGGCTTCGAGAACCCCTCATTTTTTTAGAGATATTTGCTATTTGGATAAGACAAATCAATCATTCCTGGACTCCAGCAACACTCTGGTACTCTT
>NW_006961944.1:0-788 GCF_000164805.1 Carlito syrichta
AATCAACAAATCAGCCGGGCTTGGTAGCACATGCCTATAATTCTGGCTACTTGGAAGCTGAGGTGGAAGGATCGCTGGTGCCCAGCAGGTCGAGGCTGCGGTGGCCAGGAGTGGCTACCGCACTCCCAGTCTAGGCAACAGAGTGAGACTCCAACTCAAAAAAAAAAAAAGAATACAATTTTAATAAGTAAATTCCAATTTGGGTGCCTACCTTGTATGTTTTAGAATAATACTTTATTAATTTTATCTGTTAATGTGTATTTAGCATTTATACTTTCAACAAATTAAAGATTTTAGAATCTCTTTACATGGTTTTGTGTTGGAAATGTGTTTCTATTCAGCTACTGATTTTAAAAATTATTTTATGTTTTGGGAGGCAGAGGTGAGGGAATCACCTGAGCCAAGGGGTTCAAGACCAGCCTGAGCAACATGGCGAGACCTCATCTCTACAGTAAATTTTTAAAAATAGCTGGGTGTGGTGATGTGCACCTGTGGTGCTGGCTACTTGAAAGGCTGAGGTGGAAGGATCCCCAGAGCCCAGCAGGTTGAGACTATGGTGGCCCTGAGCATACCATTGCACTCCAACCTGGGCAACAGGGTGAGACTCCAACAACAACAACAACAAAATATGAATCCTAAGCATGCTTTTAAAAATAGCAATAATGTCAGTATTGTGCAAATTAATTACCAAAAATCCTGTAATTGTCAATCAACAAAAGAAAAAAAAAATTCAATTTTTTATTTCAGAACAAAAAAGACTGTAAAATGAGACAATGTTTGCAATTAAA
>NW_006961945.1:0-2991 GCF_000164805.1 Carlito syrichta
TCTCTGGATGGCCAGGATGATGTGTACCTCGACCCCAGACCCCCTGTTTGGATGGGTACAGAGACGGAGTCTCCCTGCATGGCATGGGCTGGCCTTTGGCTCCTGCACTCCAGCCGTCCTCCCACCTCTGACTCCCAGCCCTCTGGGATTCCAGTCGTGAGCCACTATGGCAGGCCTTCTGGTTCATTTTTGACAAAGGATCAAGGCCCGGCTAGGGAGCTCAGTCTCATCTTCCCAGCACTTTGAGAGGCCAAGGCCAGCCACTGACCCAAGCCTGTTGGCCAATACTTGCTGGGGAACCTCTGTGAGACGTCATCTCTACCCTTCATCCAAAATGAGCAGGGCATGGCGGCACTTGCCTGTCATTCTGACTCCTCGGATGGTTGGTGAAAGGCTTGCCAAAACCTGGCAGACTGAGGCTGCAGTGGCCAAGAGCAAACCACCACCCTGCAACCAGGGTGACAGAGTCAGACGCCAAATCAAAGAAAAAAGGAAAAAACAGAAGAGCATTCAATTGTGTATAGGGTTGGGAGGCTGTGAGAGACAGCCTGAGCCCAGGTGTTGGAGATCAGCAAGGGCAATGTGGCCAGATTTCATCTTGGCGAAAAGTCACCAAAATCGAGTCTGGCGTGGTGGCCCCCAGAGTCCAGCCTGCCTGGGGACTGAGGCAGGAGGACCACATGAGCCAAACAGTTCTAGGCCCCAGAAGCCACGATCATGCCCCTGTGCCCCAGCCCCGCAGATGGGGACTCCGGCAACAAAAAGAAATGCCTTCCACATGTGTCCTAACGGGTCTTCATGAATCCTGAGTGAAAGGTCGTTGTGGGCCAGGGATGATGGAGTTATCGGGATAGGAAGGGGCCTCCCCTGCCCGAAGGTGTCAGACAGGTTTACTGGAAGTTCAGCTGGCTGTGGCTTTTCTGGACCACCTTGATTGCTCTGTGTCTGAAGGCCACCCTAGCTCTGGGACGTCTGTTCCTTGAGCTCACACACATCTTTTCTGTGAAGCATGAGTGTTTCTGGGTGGAAACATGCCCTCTGGGGTGTGTGACCAAAGGCATGGGACGGATGTGCCTAGTGGCCACTTTTGATACCCCCCGAGAGCCACAGGATGAAAAGTGCCTTTTCCTCTCCTATCCCTGAGGGTTACTCTTGGCGTGGGGAGGCAGAGATGGTGGTGGTGGTGGTGGTGGTCTTTATATTTTGGAGTTGGAATCCCTCTCTGTCATTCAGGCAATGGCACAGGGGCATGCTCTCAGCCACCAGGGACTTCTCCTGACAGGCTCAGGTAATCCTCCCACCTTGGGCCCCCAAATGACTGTAACCACAGGCCTGGGCCACCAGGTCAGGCTAATCTTTGGATTTATTTTTGATGCTCAAGACGAGGTCTTGCCTTATGTCCCAGGCTGGTGTCAAACATGCAGGTTCAAGTCATCCACTCACCGGTGTTTCTGAATGGCCTGGGACCACACTCAGCCACTGTGAACGCCACAGAATGGGCTCTGGAGATCATCAGGCCGCAGCTTTCAGAGGGGCCAGAATGAAAGACCTGCACCACCAAGTTCAGCTCTTTTTTTTTTTGGCTTCTTTTCGAGATGAGGTCTGGCCAAGCTGCTCGGGCTGGTCTCGAACCCAGGGGCTCCGGTCATCCTCTCACCTCGGCCTCCCAGAACACTGAGAATACAGGCGTGAGCACCTGTGCTGGGCCTCCACACCCTTCTCAGGGCCCCACCATGAGGTCCTCTCCCTTCCAATGACCTCAGACCCTGGAGAGTGTGGCTGGATTTGCTCCTCATGGATTGGCCACCTCATGGGGAGCACCTGTCATATGGGCATGTCTCCACTGGGAAGTCCACCCCTCCTTTTGCCTTGTTCTCCAGGTTGGACACACTAGCTCGACCCTGGGTCAGCCATGGGGAAAAGGATGGCATGACTCTCAAACCTTCAGGGGAGCACTGACAGCCGGGTGACCCATGCCTGTCTCTTCAGAACTCAGGGAGGCCGAGATGGGAAGATGGCCAGAGCCTGGGAGCTGCAGACCGGGGTGGAGACCATAGCAAGTCCCCACCTCGACCCCAATCAAAACCCAGATATCCTTGAATAAGGGCATGCCATGGCAGGATAATCGCCTCCAGCCCTGAGTTCAAGACCAGACAGGAGATCAGGATGTTGATCAAATGGAAAGCCTGTGATCCCAGCAGTTTGGGAGGCCCAGGCCAAGAGGATGGCTCGAGTTGGGCAGTTTGAGAGCAGCCTGGAAAACCTAGTGAGGAAAGAAAGAAAGAAAGAAAGAAAGAAAGAAAGAAAGAAAGGAAGGAAGGAAGGAAGGAAGGAAGGAAGGAAGGAAGGAAGGAAGAAAAAAGGAAAAACAAAGAAAGAAATTCATTCTCTTGCAAAAGTTCTGCTCTCAGTCCTTCCCCCCCTCACAAGTGAAGGTCCCTTAAGCTTGGAACCTTTCAAACCCAACCACCAGCAAATGGCTGCCCCTGCTTTGGTGCGGGAGTTCCCTAGTCTCCCTGGATGGGTTCCTGCAGGCTCTCCTCTGTGAGCTGTGAAATGTGCCCCAGGCAGGCCTACCTTCCAACCTGGCAATGAGGACCCTCCCCTAAGAAAGACCACGGACACATCTCTCACCTGAGGACATTTCTTCCCCCCAATCCCTTTTTTTCCTGGCTCTAAAGCCAGTCGCCCTCTGAACGCACCATGCGCAGTTGACAATCTGTGTACCATTCTAATGTTTTTGGAGACAGGGTCTGTCTCGGTGATCCAGGCTGGGGCCCAAAGACACGAACATCCTTCACCTCCAGTCTCAAAATCGCGGGCTCTGGCAATTCTCCTACCTCAGCCTCCAGAGTGGTCGGGACGATGGGCATTTCGACCCTAGACCCTCTGTTGGGTGGGTATGGAAATGGGGTCTCCCTGGGTAGCCCAGGCTGGCCTTGGGCTCCTGGACTCCAGCCATCCTCCCACCTTGGCATCCCAGAGGGCTGG
>NW_006961946.1:0-688 GCF_000164805.1 Carlito syrichta
CCTACTATATGATTCCAAAAATAGGACAGTCTGGAAAAAGCAAAACTGTAGAGACAATAAAAAGATCAGTAGCTGCCAGCAGGGAAGTAGTGATGAATAGGCGGAGCACAAGGATTCTTAAAGCAAGGAAACCACTTTGTAGACAATAATGGTGGAGGCATAGCACTGTACACTTGGCTAAGCCCGTAGATCAGGAGTGAGTCCTACTGCAAATCAAGAGTAAACGCCAATGTAAATTATAAACTCTGGATGACAATGAGGTGCCAGTGTAGGTTCATCAGTTGTAACAAACACACCAAGGTGGTGCTGATAATGGGAGAGTTTATGAATGAATGGGGGCCAGGAGTCTATAAGAAATTTCTGTACCTTCTGCTTAATTGTACTGTGAACCTATATCTGTCTTTTGAAAATCTATTTTTTAAAAATCAAAGACAAATTTGATTGTTTTACATCTATAGGTGGCCTGTATGTCTGCAGAATTTTTTAGTAAAATGAAAATTCAATAATGTTATTAATATTAATGAAAAACAATTTTCCTTGAAATTTATAATGAAATTATTACCTAGCATGCATCTAGATTTCAAATTAAAGCATGTATTTAGTAAGAGCATCGAAATACATTCAGTTCAATATGAAATGAATCACATTACCTGGTTCAATCGTTTAATGTACTGGTTTTATCATTAAA
>NW_006961947.1:0-2523 GCF_000164805.1 Carlito syrichta
TGCCAGGCTGGTCTCGAACTCCTGGGCTCAAGCATTCCTCTCGCCTTTGCCTCCCCATGTGTTGACATGACAGGCGTGAGCCACCGCTGGCCAAAACCAGGTCTTCACTAATAAGTTTTGCCTCTTCCAGCTATGGCTCGAGGTTGCCACACTCAATGTTTAGAGAAGTAGACGTTGGAATGATTTATTTATACATGCCACAAATGAACAAATTTAAATCTGCATATTTATTTTTGAACATTTTAAAGTAAATAAAGCAAGTTGTTAACTGTCTTCTGCTTTCCCCTCAATAGCCCCATGTTCCTCCTTCCTTCACAGAAGATGTTTATTATGAATTTTATCTGTTTCTAAGAAAATCTTGTATAATTTTGCCTATGTGTGTGTTTATAAACAATACATAAGATGTTTCAAAGTGAAATAAGCAGTATTATACAGTATGTAATTTCCTGCAACTTGTTTTTTAATCTGACATTGTTTTAGTTTAATCAAGCTACTATTGATACATACTGTTTTTGTTAATCAAGCTGTTATTGATACATATAGATATAGTTCATTCATTTTACTTGTCTGCTCCATTAAATAGATATTTCAAAATTTAATTGCTTACCATTTTATTTTCTAAGTTGTTCCTTGTATTTGGCAACAAAATTGCTGATTTTATTGTAAACGGTAATCACCCATGAGTATGTTTCTCTATATGTACATGCAGGTTTCTTGGATATATACCTAGTGGGGGTTTATACTGTATCATGGGTTTTATATATTTTCTGTTTTATTAGATAATACCAAGTTACTCTCTAATGTACCTCTAACAATTTATATGGCTGTAGTAGTAGCATTACTTAAGACTTCCAATTTCTTCATTGTGTACAAAAATGCTAGTATTATCTTTCTTTTTTATTAGTAGACTCCTATGTAGTTGGATGGCAATGTGTCTGGCTAAAAGTTAATTCTTATTCTTCTTTTTTCATGGTATTTCTAATGAGATGTATGTAGGGGTTATTGGCTGACATTTCTAGGAAAGCTCTTTGAAACCGACTGGCTTGACCAGAAGTAGCACCCTTTTGTAGTTAGCCATTTTCTAAACTTTTAGCATCCTAGATATGATAGCTGTAGCTTTAACTCCATTTTACAGCATAAAGGAACCTTAAGAATGGAATCACAGAAGCAAAATAACTGAGTACACATGTCTCACTCATAAGCGGACCCAGAACAATTACCATAATACTATAAAAAAGGGATTGGCAATAGAGGGAATCTGCCAGGGGAGAGGGTGAGCACACTTCATCAAAAGGTACCTGATCTCAAACCAGGTGAAATGGGGAACAAAGTGAGGCCTGAACTTTTCCTGTACAATGATCATTTGTATACCTAACCCTGAATTGTACCCCATCTTTAAAAAAAAAAGAATGGATGCCAGTATTTACATTGGCTGAATATGAAGTTAAAAAGATACTCAGATCCATTCCTGTGAGAGAAAAGTAAGCTGCTATCTTGTTTAAGCAACTTAGTTGATGTTTCTTCTCACTTTGGAGCAGTTACATAGAGTGGTTTCGTATAGTGATCAAATTTAATCCAATTTATAGCCTAACTCAATACTAACTGATGTAAATCACAACATTTTCATCATCATTTAAAAAAAATTGTATGTTTTGTTTTGTGTTGAGTCAGGGTCTCCTCTGCCACCCAGACTGGAGTACAGTGATAGGATAATAGCTCATTGCAGCCTCCATCTCCTGAGCTCAAGCAATCCTTCCACATTGGTCTCCAAAAATGCTGGAATTACAGGCATGAGCCAACACGCCTGGCCCAATTTTTATTTATTTCCTTTGCATATCTTTGTTTTTGTTTTTGTTTTTGTTTTTTTTTTACAATAAATTAATATTTGAACAACAAAACAACAATTTTTGGCAGGTGAAAAAATAATGATTTTATTTTGGATATGTTAACCTGAATATTGAAGTTATTTTCTTCAGTAGCTTTGTACATCACCAGCGTTGATGCCTACAAGGGTAAAGGAAAACCAAAACTTCTCTAGCTAAAAAATCAGCTAAATACACAAAAAAACGTGTGTACAGAACTTAGTATCTAAATCAAAGCTACTATAAGTTCACATTTTTTCTTTTAATTAACCATTAAGTGCACATATAAACAAAAATATTTTCTCATCTAGGTAATGGAACCATACAGACAAGTTCATGAAAAACTCAAAGACGCTATAGATGGCTACAACAATGTCAAATGGAAGAAAAAACAAATTAAAGAAGACAGGTAAAAAAGATATTTGCAAGGATGAGAAAGACATAGAGACCTACAAGTAAGATTTTTTTCACTAATGCTGCTTATAACACTTAGAAATTATATATTAAAAATGTAATATATACCTGTATAAAAATTTAGACAGGGAAAAGAAACATTTTATATTACCCTTACCTATAATATCGCCAAGTTTATATATAAATTAAAATATGTATGTTTTATATATGTAATTTTTATGTATATAAATTTCTAAAGCAGTATGTT
>NW_006961948.1:0-582 GCF_000164805.1 Carlito syrichta
CCTGCCACTACAAATTAAAAATTTTAATTGTAAAATAAGGTAAACTAAAGTAACATAAAATAAAAATAAATAAATAAATAAAATGATTAGCCAGACTCAGTGATTTCTGATTCTCATCCCAGCACTTTGGGATGCCAAAGTGGGAGGTTTGCTTGAGGTCAGGAGTTGGAGACTAGCCTGGGATTCACAGCAAAACACTGTCTCTACAAAATAAAAAAAATAGAAAAGAAAAGTAAAATAAAATGAAATAAAATCTAAAATAAATTGAGTCAGACAGTGATTCCTGTCTGGCAACCCAGTCCTGTAGGAGCCTGAGAACAAAGGATCACTTGAAGCCAGTAGTTTGAGACGTGCCTCAGATGCATAGCAAAACTCTTTCTACCAAAATAAATAAATAAATAAATAAAATAATAAAGTATACTAAAATACAATGCAATACATTATAATACAATGCAATACAATACAATAAAATAAAACAAAATAAAATAACATAGCCAGACTTAGTGGTTCTGGCCTGGCATACCAGAACTTTGAAAAGCCAGGGTGGGAGGATAGGTTGAGGCCAGGTGACTGAGACTAACC
>NW_006961949.1:0-724 GCF_000164805.1 Carlito syrichta
ATCAGGGATGTGAGACAGAACCGCTATTGTGTCTGGGAACAACATTATAAATATTTTGTAGGTTAGATTCACTCAGAGGCTCATGGACTCTGGCAGCTGTCTAGGCCTGTCTCCTGCAGGGAAGTTGTGTTGCTGGAGGCTGGCACTTCTCCAGAGCAAGAGTCTTAGACAGAGTGACCTCACCCACTCCCTTTTCTCACAAGTGGGAAGCTGCAGTCCCAGAAGGCATGTGGGGGTCTTGCTCAAGGACAGAGCAACGTAAAGATAGGCCTGCTCAGATGAAGCCAGGTGAAGACAGGCACACACAGGTGAAGCACAGGTGAAAGCAGGTGTGCATAGGAGAAGGCAGATGTGTCCTGGTAGAAGTGAGGGCTCTGACCAGCAAGTCTGCCCCACTCCCTGGGCCTTGCCAGAGTCTTCCGTGCCTTCTCCATTTTTTTCTGCTTCTTTTTCACAGCAGCAGGAGATTCTCTCACACATCAGACATTGGACAATCCACTCATTTCTACATAATTTCATGACTTCTGGTTCAGTGTCATAAGTCTGGTGCTGTAAGTATCCCCAGATTTCACAGATCCCCCAACTGCCATGCAGAGGTGCCCTCTTTGTCTCACCTCTGGATTTGAATGTGCACTTCTATTCTCTGTTCATTTTCCATGGGTTTATTTTCCATGGATTTGTTCAGAAAGGCCCTCCTGGGTCTTTTTATTCTTCTTTTTTGAGT
>NW_006961950.1:0-782 GCF_000164805.1 Carlito syrichta
CGGAATTCAGTGGAAATACTCTTAAAAATATAAATTGGGTTAAAATATAAAGGGAATGTGATTTTATATTTCCTTTAAATATATAAGGGAAACTTTTCTGTAAGGATTGCACATCTGTAACATTTAATCAAAGTTACCAAGCAGAAAATAGAGTGCACCAAGAAAATGTACACATATTTTAAGAATGGAAAAAACTATATTAAATTACGATACTGGTTTATTTTCTAACATTTTTAAGATTTAGTATGCATTCTGTCTTCTGAATAGCACTTAGGTACACTGAATCTCAAGGTTCAACAATCTAAGAATGATATAGATCTGGAATATCAACAAGTTTCAATTTAGGCAGAATAAAACATGTTGAATTTATATGAGAAACACTGTAATTGTCAATTTTGAAGGCAGAATTATACCTTGTATACGAACATATTAAAAGGAAAAGGAGTTATCTTAGAGTATTATACACTTCTTAGTAAATCAATCCCTGCATAATAAACATTTCTATACACAATTCTTAATTATAAAGATTTTTAAAGTTAAAAAATAGAATAAACAAATGAAGTCAGTTGCATGTTTTGCAGCTTTCATTTCTTTAATTATTTAATTAATTATTTTAATTTTTTAAAAAATGTAGGTTACAATTCAGAGTTAGATACACAAATCTTGATTATGCAGGGTCTCTGGTTTATGATGTATGCCCCTTCCTTCCTTAACAGTACCCCTCCAATGCCAATCTCTCCCCTCCCCCTAAACAGTGTTCCACGACTGCCAATCATTTCCTT
>NW_006961951.1:0-737 GCF_000164805.1 Carlito syrichta
ATTCGAGTCTCACTCTGTCACCCAGCCTGGAGTGCAGTGGCCACTCCCGGCCACCATAGCCTCGACCTGCTGGGCTCCAGTGTTCCTTCCACCTCAGCCTTCCAAGTAGCTGGAATTACAGGCATGCACTACCATGCCCGGCTGATTTTTAAAATTTATTTTAGAGACGAGGTCTTGCCAAGTTTCCCAGGTGGGTCTCGAACCCGCAGGCACAGGCAATCCACTCACCTCAGCCTCTCAAAGGTGCGGGGTTACAGGCTGAGCCACCGAGCCCGGCTCCAAGTTTGTTTTCATGGTGGTAGTTTTCACTTTGGAATGGTGACCACTGAGCTGGTGCCAAGCACTGTGCATTGCTCCCAACACAGGATACATCATCAGAAATGGTAAACCTTTCCCCATTTATTTGCAGTTTTACTCAACAAAGTAAAAACACTTGCTGTTGCTCTTAACTAGCCACTGAGCAACATTTCTGTCAGTTTCAAGACAGTGTGACTGTCTTGGAGGTGAGGGCAGAGGGTGCACCCATGTTCGGAGGCACAAGTGCCCCATGAGGCTAATAGTCTGAGCTGCAACAGAATGAAACTGGGCCAGCAGCCCTGGGAATGCCTTCACATCTTGCTACAGGTGGAAAATATATAAGTTTCATGGTAAACTGGAAAAGCATGGAGTATATTTAACTCACATGTCTCCTGGATTATCCTTTAAAGAATCTAATGACATGAGATAATCTGCCCATC
>NW_006961952.1:0-3467 GCF_000164805.1 Carlito syrichta
TAGGCCAGGAGTTTGACACAAGCCTGGACGACATAGCAAAAACCTGTCTCTACAAATTAAAAAAAAATAGTAAAGTAAAATAAATTAATAAATAAATGAAATAAAGTAAAATAGAATATTAGCTAACTTAGTAGTTACTGCCTGTCATCCCAGCAATTTGGGATGCCGAGCAGGAAAACTGCTTGAGGCCAGGAGTTTGAGACTAGCCTAGGTATCATAGCAAAATCCTGTCTCTACAAAATAAAAAAAGGGTAAAATAAAATAAAAAAGTAAAATAATTAGCAGACTTAGTGTTCCTGCCTGTACTCCCCGCATTTTGGGTGTCGAAGGCAGGAGGAATGCTATCAGACCAGGAGTTTGAGACTAGCCTGGTCATCATAGCAAAACCCTATCTCTAGAAAATCAAAAAATGAAATGGTAAAGTAAAAAAAAATAATAATAATTAGCCAGATTTAGTGGTTCCTGCATTGCATCCCAGCACTATGGGAGGCCAAGGTGACATGATTGCTTGAGGTCAAGAGTTTGAGATTAGCCTGGACCTCATAGCAAAACCTTGTATCTAAAAAATAAAAAACAATATAGCAAAGTAAAATAAAATAAAATAAAATAATTAGGCAACTTAGTGGTTTCTGTCTGACATCACAGCATTTTGGAGACCAAGACACTAAAATCTCTTGAGGCCAGGAGTTTGAGACTAGCCTCGACCTCATAGAAAAATCATGTCTCTACAAAATAAAAAAACAAAGTAAAATAAAATAAAATGAAATAAAACAATAGGTCAGATTTAACAGTTCATGCCTGGCATCCCAATACTTTGGGAGACTGTGGCAGGAGGATCACTTGAGGTCAGGAGTTTGAGACTAGCCTGGGCCTCATAGCAATACCCTGTCTCTGTAAAATAAAAAAAATTAAAATAGTAAAGTAACATAAAATAAAATAATTAGGGAGACTTAGTGGTTCCTGCATGGTACCTCAGTACTTTTGGAGTCCAAGGTGGGAGGATAATTAGGGACAATTAGGATAATAGTAAAGTAAAATAAAATAAAATAATTACCCAGACTTCGTGGATATTGCCTGGAATCTCAGCACTTTGGAGGGCATGGGGGGAAGATCGCTTGACACCAGGAGTTTGAGACTAGCCTGGGCCTCATGGCCAAACCCTGTCTCTAAAAAATAAAAAAATAAAATATTAATGTAAAATAAAATAAAATATAATAAAATGAAATGAAATAGAATAAAATAATTTGACAGACTTAGTGGTTTCTTCCTCTCTTCCAGCACTTTGTGAGGCCAAGGTGGGAGGATCACTTGAAGCCAAGAGTTGAGAGTAGCCAGGGACTCGTAGCAAAATACAGCCTCTAGAAAAAAATTAAAATAAAATAAAGTAAATAAAGTAAAATAAAATTATTAACTAGATTTAGTGGTTCCTGCCTGGCATCCCAGTACTTTGGGAGGCTGAGACGAGAGGATTGCTTGAGGCCAAGAGTTTGAGACTAGTCTCGGCCTTATAGAAAACTCATTATCTAAAAAATAAAAAACAATATAACAACGTAAAATAAAATAAAATACATTAAACAGCCAGACTTAGTGTTTATGCCTGTCTTCCTAGCATTTGGGAGGCCAAGACAGGAGGATTGCTTGAGACCAGGAGATAGAGACTGGTCTGGGCCTCATAGAATACTCTGTCTCTACAAATAAAAAAATAAAAATTAAATAGTAAAATAAAAAAATAAAAACAATACAAAAATTAGAAAAAGCTTAGTGGTTCCTGCCTGTCATCCTAGTACTTTGGGAGGCCGAGGCAGGGGGATTGGTTGAGGCCATGAATTTGATAATAGCCTGGGACTCATAGCAAAATCCTTTCTCTACAAAAGAAAAATACAAATAATCAAGTAAAATAAAATAAAATAACTAGTCATACTTCGTTGTTCCTGCCTATTATTTCAGAATTTTGGGACGTTGAATCAGGAGGAATGCTTGAGGCCAGGAATTTGAGATTAGCTTGGCCTCATAGCAAAACCTTGTCTCTAAAAAATAAGATAAAATAAATACTAAAGTAAAATAAAATAAAGTAAAATAACATAAAATAAAAAATAACAAAATAAAATGAACTAAAATAAACATAAAATAAATTAGCCAGAGTTTGCCATTCCTGCCTGGCATTCCAGTACTTTTGGGAGGCCAAGGCAGAAGGATTGCTTGAAGGCAAGAGTTAGAGGTGAGCTGGTGCCTCATAGCAAAACACTGTATCTAAAAAATAAAAAAACAATATAGTAATGTAAAATAAAATGAAATGAAATAAAATATAATGAAATAAAATAAAATAATTAGCCAGACGTAGTGATTTCTGCCTGACTTCCCTGCATTTTTGGAGTCTGATGTGGGAGGATTGCTTGAGGCCAGGAGTTTGAGTCTAGGCTGGGTCTCATAGCAAAACTCTGACTCAAAATAAAAAAATAAAATAGTAAAATAAAATAAAATAATAAACCTTATTTAGTGGTATTGCCTGGAATCCCAGCACTTTGGGACACTGTCGTGAGATAATTGCTTGATGTATTTGAGACTAGCCTTGGCCTCATAGCAAAACCCAGGCTCTACAAAATAAAAAAAATAGTAAAGTAAAATTAATTGAAATAAAATAAAATAAATTAAAATAAAATAAATGAATTAATTAGCAAGACTTAGTGGTTTCTGCCTGTATTACCAACATTTTGGGAGGCTGAGGTGAGAGAATCACTTGAGACTAGGAGTTTGAGACTAAACTGGGTCACATAGCAAAACCCTGTCTCTACAAAATAAAAAATAAAGTAATATAGAAAAATAAAATAAGATAAAATGAAATAAAATAAAATAATTAGCCAAACAGTGGTTTTTGCTTGTCTTCCCTGCACTTTTGGAGGCTGAGGTGGGAGGATTGGAGTTTGAAACTAGCCTGGACTTTATACAAAAACCTGTCTCTACAAATTAAAAAAATAAAATAATAAAGTAAAATAAAGTAAAAATAAATAAATAAATAGAATGAAATAATTTAAAATAATTAGCCAACTTCGTGGTTCCTGCCTGTCATCCCAGCACTCTGGGAAGCCAAGTGGGAGGATTGCTTGAGGCCAGGGTTTTGAGACTAGCCTAGCTCTCATAGCAAAGCCCTGTCTCTACAAAATAAAAAAAAATAAAAGAGTAAAATAAATTAAGATAAAAATAATTCGCAGACTTAGTGGTTCCTGCCTGTCCTCCCAGCATTTTGGGAGATTGAGGTGGGGGCATCGCTTTCAGATCAGGAGTTTGAGACTAGCCTGATCCTCATAGCAAAAAACTGTCTCTAGAAAATGAAACAAATGAAATGGTAAAGTAAAATAAAAGACAATAATTATCCAGATTTAGTAGTTCCTGCATTGCATCCCAGAGCTTTGGGAGGTTGAGGCAACAGGATTGCTTGAAAGTCTGAGTTTGAGACTCGCTTGTACCTC
>NW_006961953.1:0-866 GCF_000164805.1 Carlito syrichta
TAGCTGACATATAGCTAGCTTCCTAGCTAGCCAGCTGATTTAACTAGCTGAAATAAATAGCTAGCCAGATGGATCGACATCTGACTTGACTAGCTTTTTATATAGCTAACTAGCTGGATAGCCAACTGACTTAATGAGTTGTCTTTTCTAATTAGCCAGCTGGTTGCCAGCTGACTTAATTGGCTGACATAAACAATTAGTCAGCTGCCTAGCCAGCTAACTTAATTAGCTGGCTCCCTATCTAGCCAGCTAGTTAGCCAGCTGACGTACCAAGCTGACAAGCTAGCAAGCTGGGTAGCCAGCTCATTTAACAAGATAGCTTCCTACCTAGCCAGCAAGTTAATCAGCTGACTTAACTAGCTGACTTGAACTGCTAGCCTGCTGGCTAGCAAGCTGACTTATCTAGCTAGCTACCTAACTAGTCAAGTGGCTAGAGAGCTGACTAAACTAGCTGACTTAACTAGCTAGACAGTTGGCTAGTCAGCTGATTTAACTCACTGATATCACTAGGTAGCCAGGTAGCTATCTAGCTGACTTAACTAGCTAGCTACCTACTTTGTCCGTTGGCTTGCCAGCTCTCTTAACTAGCTGAATTAACCAGCTAGCCAGCTGGCTAGCCAACCGACTTAACTAGCTAGCTACCTAGCTAGCCAGCTGACAACTATCTGACTTAACTAGCTAGCTACCTAGCTGACCAGCTGTCTTAAATAGTTAGGTAACTAGCTAGCTACCTAGCTAGCCAGCTGATTTAAATAGTTAGCTGCCTATCTAGCTAGCTGACTTAATTAGCTAGCTAACTAGTTAGCTTACTCATTATCTAACGTCCTAGCTAGGTGACTTATTGATCTTAGCTCGTTAGCTAATGA
>NW_006961953.1:886-5561 GCF_000164805.1 Carlito syrichta
TGCTGACTGGTTGGCAGGCGAGTGAGCCTACTAGTTAGCTGACCTGATGGAAAAGGAGGGAGCCCACTAGTTAGCTCACCAGCTAGATGAGATGCTAGCTGACTAGTTAGCTAAGTAACTAGCTGATATGCTAACTGACTTAACTATCTAGCTGACTAGCTAGCTTACTAACTAGCTGACTTATTTAGCTAGCTGACTAGCAACCTGACTTGCTAGTTGACTTAACTAGGTACATGAATAGTAAGTTGACATGCTAGGTCACTAAAATAGCTAGCTGGCTAGCTAGCTGACTTAACTAGCTGACTAGCTAGTTGGCTGGCTATCTGGCTAGACAGCTGACTTAACTATCTAGCTACCTGGTTGGCTGCTGGCAAGTTAAGCCGGCAGGTTAGCAAGTTGGTCAGCTAGCTAACTAGTTAGCTTACTCATTATCTAACGTCCTAGCTGGGTGACTTATTGAACTTAGCTCGTTAGCTAATGATCTAGCTAGCTAACACAAAGAGCTGACTTAAGTCATTAGATAGTTAGGTAGCTAGCTGACTCATCCAGCTGACTTAACTCATTAGCTTACTAGGTAGCAAGCCTACTCAACCAGCTGACTCAACCCATTTCCTAACTTGCTAGCTTGCTGACTCAACCAGCTGACTTAATACGTTAGTTAACTAGCTAACTTCCTGTCTCAACCTGCTAACTTAACCCATTAGTTAACTAAATATCTAGCTGTCTTAATCAGCTAATGAAATTAAAATACTGACTTAATTAGCTAACTTAACTGGCAGACTTAACTAGTTACCTAGCTAACCTAACTAGGTGAATTAATTAGTAAGCTAACTATTTAACAAGCTGCAATGCTAGCTGACTTAATTTTTTAGCTAACTAGTCAGGAAGCAGACTCAAGTATCTGACTTAAATCATTAGCTAACAAGTGAGCTAGCTGATTTAACTAGCTTACTTAGCCAGCTAGCTGCCTAGCTAGCTGATTTAACTAGCTTACTTAGCCAGCTAGCTGCCTAGCTAGCTGATTTAACTAGCTTACTTAGCCAGCTAGCTGCCTAGCTAGCTGATTTAGCTAACTGACTTAACTAGTTGGCTAACGAGATAGCTAGCTGACTTAAGTTGTTTAATGAGCTAGCTAATTGTTTTAACTAGTTAGTAAATGAGATAACTAGCTGACTTAGCTAGTTGGTTAACGAGTTAGTTAAGTTACTTAACTTGTTGGCTGATGAGTCGCTGATTAGTTACCTGATTTAATACGTAGCTGACTGCTCAGCCGACTTTTTGCTGGCATAAAAGTTGGTCGAATAGTCAGCCAACTATTTAGCTGGGTTAACTAATTGACTGACGAGTTGGCCCACTATTTAGCTCGATTAACTAGTTGGCTGACAGATTTACTGATCTAACTAGTCGTCCGAATAGTTGTCTGGCTATTTAGCTGACCTAACTAGTCAGCCGACTACTGAGCTGACCTAAATTGTCGACTGACAAGTTGGCCTACTAGTCGGTCGATTGGTTAACTAACTTAACTAGTTGGACAGCTAGTAGGCCGACCGGTTAGTTGACTTAACTACTCTGCCAACGAGTGAGCCTACAGGTTAGCTGACTTAACTAACAGACCTGTGAGTGAGCTGAATTAAATAGTTCTCAGGCAAGTGATCCAATTGGTCAACTGACTTAACTAGTTGGTCAGTAGGTGATTCGACTGCTCAGCTGACTTAACTAGTCGGCCAGCATGTGAGATGACTTGTCAGCTGAATTTAGTCAGCTGATGTGTCAGCCGACTGGTCAGACTTAACTAGTTGGCCGGTGAGTGAGACCCCCAGTGTGCCAACTTAACTAGTCAGCCGGTGAGTGAGCCGACGTGTAAGCTGCCTTAACTATTCAGCTGGTGAGTGAGCCAACCTGTGAGCTGACTTAACTAGTCAGCTGGCAAGCAAGCTGACTAGTTTGCTGATCTGTTGGCCTGTGAGCAAATCGACAAGTTAGTTGACCTGTTGGCTGGTGAGCAAGCCGACTAGTTTGCTGACAGGTTGGCAGGCGAGTGAGCCAAATATTTAGCTGACTTGATGGAAAGCAAGCTAACCCACTAGTTAGCTGACCAGCTAGCTGAGTTGCTAGCCGACTAGTTAGCCAAGTAATTATCTGGTTTGCTAGCTGTCTAGCTAGCTGACTTAACTAGCTAGCTAACTGGCTAGTTAGCAGGCTAGCTGACTTAATTATCTAGCTGACTAGCTAGCTGACGTAACTAGCTATTTGACAAGCAATCTGACTAGATCACTGACTTAACTAGCTAGATGAATATTTAGCTGACTTGCTAGCTGACTTAACTAACTACCTGGCAAGCTAGATGACTTAAATAGCTGACTAGCTACTTGGCTGGCTAGCTGGCTAGCCAACTGACTTAACTAGGTAGCTAACTAGGTAGCTACCTAACCAACTGACTTAACTAGGTGGCTAACTAGACGGCTAGCCAGATGGCTTAACTAGCTAGGTTCCTTGGTGTCTAGCTGGCTAACTGCCTAGGTAGTTAGCTAGCTAATTAAGTCAGCTGGCTAGCCAGCTGGCTAGCTAGTTAAGTCAGGGAGTTATTGAACTGGCTAGCCAGCTGACTTAACTAGCTGACTTAACCAGTTAGCCAACAAACTAGCCAGGTGAATTAACTATGTAGCTACCTAGCTAGCCAGTTGTCTTGCCACTTGAATTAACTAGCTCACTTATCCAGCTAGCCGCTGGCTAGCCAGCTGACTCAATTAGCTGACATATCTAGCTAGCCAGATAGTTAGCCAGCTGACTTAACTAGCTGATATCTCTAGCTAGCCAGGTGGCTAGCCAGTTGACTTAGCTAGCTAACTACCAACATATACCACTGGCTTGCCACCTGAATTAACTACCTAGCTACCTAGCTAACCAGCTGGCTAGTGAGCTTACTTAAATAGGAGACAACTAGTTAGACAGCTGGCTAGTCAGCTGACTTAAGTAGTTAGCTACCCAGATAGGCAGTTGGCTAGTCAGCTGAATTAACTAACTGACTCAACTAGCTAGACAGCTGACTTATCTATCTGATTTAACCAGCTAGCCAGCTGACTGGCCAGCTGAATTAACTAGCTGACTTAACCAGCTAGAGAGCTGGCTAGCCAGCTGACTTAACTAGCTTGGTATGCAGCTATCCAGCTGGCTAGCCAACTGACATAACAAGTTGACTTAACCAGCTAGCAAGCTGGCACAACTAGCTGACTTAACTAGTTAGCCAGGTGACTAGTCAACTGACATAACAAGCTCTATACCTAACTAGCTAGCAGGCTAGTCAGCAACTAACTGACTTAACTAGTTAGCCAGGTGACTACTCAGCTGACTTACCAAGCTCTATACCTAACTAGCTAGCTGGCTAGTCAGCTGACTTAATTAGTTAGCCAGCTGGCTAGCCAACTGACTTAACAGGCTCGCTACCTAGCTAACCAGCTGGCTAGCCAGCTGACTTAACTAGTTGACTTAAATAGCTGGCCTGCTTGCCAGACAGCTGAATCAACTAGCTTGCTATATAGCTAGCCAGCTGGCTAGCTAGCTGACTTTAATAAGTGACTTACCTAGATAGCCAGCTGACTAGACAGCTGACAAGTAGCAAGCTGCCTAGCTAGCCGGCTGGATACCCAGCTGACTTAACTAGGTGGCTTAACTAGCGAGCCAGCAGACTAGACTGCTGACTTAACTATCTAGCTACCTAGCTAGCCAGCTGTCTAGCCAGCTGACTTAACTAGGTGACTTATGTAGCTAGCCAGCTGGCTAGCAGGCTGACCTAACTGTCTAGCTACATACTTAGATGGACAGCCAGCTGAGTTAACTACCTAGCTAACTACATAGCCCGCTGGTTTGCCAACTGACTTTACCTAGCTACATACCTAAGCAACTGGCTAGTGAGCTGACTTTAATAGGTTACTTAACTAGCTAGCTAACTGGCTACCCAGATGACTTAAATAGCAAGTTACCCAGCTGGGCAGCTGGCTAGCCTGCTGACTAATCTTGCTGACTTATCTAGCTAGAAATCTGACTTAACAGGCTGACTTTACCAGCTAGCAACCTAGTTAGCCAGATGTCTTAACTAGCTGGCTTAACTAGCTAGCTATCTAGCTAGCTATCTAGCTAGCCAGCTGACTTAATTAGCTGACTTAACTAGCTAGCTAGCTGACATAACTAGCTGATTTATATAGCTAGCTTCCTAGCTAGCCAGCTGACTTAACTAGCTGAAATAACTAGCTAGCCTGATGGATAGCCATCTGCCTTAACTAGACTGGAGTGCAGTGGTCGCTTCTGGCCACTGCAGCCTCGACCTGCTGGGCTCCAGTGATCCTTCTGCCTCATCCTTCCAAGTAGCCGGAATTACAGACATGTGCTACCACGCCCTGCTGATTTTTTGATTTATTGTAGAGATGAGGCCTCGCTGCCCAGGTGAGTCTTGAACCTGAGGGCTCAGGCAATCCACTCACCTCAGCCTCCCAAGGCACGGGATTACAGGCTGAGACACTGAGCCCGGCTATCTAGCTTTTTAACTAACTAACCAGCTGGATAGCCAACTGACTTAACGAGCTGACTTAACTAGCTAGCCAGCTGGTTTCCAGCTGACTTAACTAACTGAATTAACCAGCTAGTCAGCTGGCTAGTCAGCTGACTTAACTAGCTGGCT
>NW_006961954.1:0-3160 GCF_000164805.1 Carlito syrichta
CACGTTGGGGTGGCCATGAGAGTGCCACTGCACTTCAACCTGGGCCACAGAGTGAGGTTACAATTTTTTTAAAAAGTTTGACATTTACTTTTAATTAATTTTAATTAAATGTGAAGTTTGGTTTCATGCTTTATTGTTCATTAAGGATACTTTTTGTGGTGATACCTTTCAAAATGCAGAAGTGGAAAGATAAGGGGTTTTGTCCATTTGTAACGTTTATATTCACTATCAGTAAATTTATTTTTAAAATTACCTTCTCTAATCTGTAAAATGAGTTATACTAATGTATGTCCTTTTAAGTTATGAAAATTAGTGCTGTTCAATATTTTTAAAAGTACAATTCCTGACAAATCATAGATTAAAATATTTGAGATGATTATTTATCATAGCTTAAGAGATCTATTTAATTGGTGTTAGATTCGACGATTAAGGTAGGATATAAACAGATTTCCTTGAATACGATTTATGTGAGAAAATATTTCTAAAAATAAGTTAACAACTAGGAAAGGGACAAATCCTAAAAAATAAAGTGTGTGATGCAAATATGATAATTTTTTTGCTTGCACTGGGTTGAAATCTTGTCACCATTCTCCTACTGGTTATTATAAGTTACAATAAGAAAAGATGTAATTTAGATTTGATGAAAATGTGTCACTGAAACATCCCTGATTGTGCTATCAGATGAAACCAGATAAAATAACATTAATTTACATGTGACTAAGGTACTAAAACTCTTTGTTCAAGAAAATAATCTAACAGTGTCATGCAATAAAGCATAACTGTGTTTTTTTTTAAAGGATAGAAAGTCCAAAAGTCCTTTGCCACCTTAAAAAGAAATTGCAAAATTATTTAGAACTTTAGGGAATATAACTTCAATACAAATAAAACAAAATTTAATTAGAATGACGGATTTGAATTAAAGAATTTATATTTATATATTATACTTCAGAGAATATAATTTCTGAATTCTGAATGCAAGATGCTGTAGAAATCTTTTGTACAGATAACGTTTCTGAGTATATTTTTCCAGAAAAGGGAGTGTGCGTTTTCTCACTATTTCCCATGCTGGACAGGATGGTAGGATTGATAGATTGAGGGAAGTTGTCAAATTGCCATCAATACACAAGAAGATTTACCTCTGAGATTTGGGTCGTGTTCTTTTAACTTTCCCAAATATTTTTTGTCTTTTTTGGAGGGAAGGGGAAAATTCAATGAGGTATTTCTAATTGTAATTCAACCTTCATTATCAAGTTCACGGGACTAATTCTCCAAAAAACAAACAAAACAAGACAAACACACACACAAAACATTTGGTCTACTATGTTCTTTCTTTCTGCTCATAAAGCATATTGTGTGTCAGTGTTCTATTGTAGAAAATACTGCATTCACATGAAATTCCAGGATATAGAAGAGCACCTCATATATAATATAAATTAAAACATAGTTATATATTTATAACTATGCATTGAAGTAGTAAATATTTTAAATGAATTTAACCCCATTTTTGTGCTACAATAGAAAAGGACAAAATGTTTTTCATCACACTAAATGAAAAAGAATGGCCCCTTGATTAAGCACTCGCAGAATACAATTTCAGAAATCTCCCAGCTATGAATGCAGATATGTTTGCTTAGATTATGTAGTGTTTTGTAGTTACTGGCCTTCCTTTCCTCTCTCATATCAAGTGCAGATCATGGTCAACCATGTTATATTGGAAGAACTTGAGCTGGATACATATTGTCCTCCAGAGAAGATTCTTCTGCACTGACTTCAAACAAGGGGGCAGAAAAATTGGTCTTAAGTGGGACAAGTGGATCACTTGTGCAGGCTTACAGAGTTCAGGAGAATCTGGGGATTTGGGATTTTCAAGAACATTTACCTGGTTTGTCCATATCATGACCCATTCTTGGCATAGCAGACCGGTCTTGCTTGGCAATTTAACATTTTTGTTGTTGTTGTTTGACTAATTTTGGAACTGCCCTGGGCACTTACTCAGCTTCCTCTACTCACTACATTCAGTAGATTCTACTAAAGAGGCCCTCTGATTTTCAAATATGTTTTCAGTTGGCAATAATTGTTTTCAGTTTTCAGTTATTCTGTTCCAGTAGGTACTGAGTTCCATTGTCCTTGGAGTTATTTCTTCTCCCACATTTCTAAAACACAT
Source organism: Carlito syrichta (assembly GCF_000164805.1). NCBI lineage: Eukaryota > Metazoa > Chordata > Mammalia > Primates > Tarsiidae > Carlito > Carlito syrichta. The sequence continues at coordinate 2,165 of NW_006961954.1, forward strand.
TGTATATCATAATTACTGATACATTAATTTTCCCTAGTATGCCCTTTCATTTACCAATGAACAATTGAACCACCACCTTTTCCCCAAGGAACTATCCAAACTTCACCTTTGGCCAGTGAGAGTGTTCTTACTGCCTCCTGGGCAGTGTGTGATTCTACTCCCAAATCCCATCTTTTCTCCTGATTTCTCTGACTGCATACTTTCCTCTGAAGTCAGTTATAAGGAATATTTTAGTGTGCAGGATATTCATTAAGGAGTGTTCTCATGGTTAACACCTAGAGTAGAAAGGTGGGGAAAAATGGGAGTGGGCAGAGAGGTATCAACTTTCAATAGATGCCAAATGACAGCTCTGACTGAAACAGAGAACTCAAGCTACAGTGGCCTTAGAAAAGATCAATAGAAACAAAATTAAGATGATAGCTTTAAAGTTGTATATATATTTATAATTGTATATATATGTGTGTGTATATATACATATGTCAGTACTACATGTGAAGAGGGTAACATACAAAATATAATTCAAAATTGATGGACTGAATTGATAAATACAACTATACGTGTCTTAAAAGAGACTCATGCAAATAGAAATCAAAATTAAAATGCTACCAATTTTTTAAATTACATGACAAAAACTTTAAACAAAATGATTTTGTTCTAATTATATTTTAATAAAGTAAACATTATAGAGGGAACAAGAGTTTATAAAATAATTTTAAAGCTACCAGGCCACTGGAAAGATATAAACTTCAATAGTTTTCAATCACCAAACAGCAGCTTCAAAATATATAATGCAGAAGTTGACAGAATAAGAAAAGATAGACAAACTATAATTACAGAAGTAGATTTAATATAGTCTTCAAAGTAATAATAGAAGATGCAGGTAAAATATCAATTTAGAAAAATGTAATTTGGACAGATACTTAGCTATTTTAACTTAATTGACACACGTGAGACACTTATCCCATGACTTTAGACTGTACATTATTTTCAGGAGCA
>NW_006961955.1:0-979 GCF_000164805.1 Carlito syrichta
GAAGAGACTGTGGCAGACGTACCCTTGGATACCACTGAGGACCCTAATCCAAATGGCAGGCAGCAGGATGCAGTGGAAAGGAATTGGAATCTGAAGGTTTGTGTCTGAGTTTTAGGACTCCAAACACTTTGTGACCATAGGCAACCCATTTAAACTTGTTAAAAAATAATCATAAGAATCTATAAAATGAGTACAGTGGCTCATACCTATAATCCCAGTACTTTGGGAGACAAAAGCAGGAGGATTCCTTGAATCCAGAAGTTGGAGAGACCAATTTGGAAATATAACAAGACTCCAGTCTAAAACAAACAAACAAACAAATAAATAAATAAATAGTCAGCCTTGTGTTGCACATCTGTAGGTCCAGTTACTCAGGCAGCTGAAGCAGGATTATCACTTGAACTCAGGAATTCAAGACTGCAATGAGCTGTGATCACATTGCTGGTCTCCAGCCTGGGCAACAGAGCAAGACCTATAAAATGATCTGGTGTAGTTAATTAACATCATTTTTCCTGTCCACATGACAGTTTGGGGAGTGTCTAAAGAAAATGCATGGCAAAGCATCTATAGGTTTAATTGCAATTATCAGTGTGAGGATTATTTTTCATATTATTAGGCATGTATCTATTAATATCTTTTCTATTAGGGTTTTTTTAGGGATCTCATGAAATAAAGCAGATCACGTCCTTTGTAACAACAGGGATGATCCGTGTGCTGCTACAACTGTGTCAGCTCTCACTGCTGCTGCAGGCTGTCCAGGACCACTACCATGTCCAGGTGGCTGGTGAACTACAGATCTCTGAGACCGCGGTCCACCTACTGATTCGATCTGCCTGGCATTGGAGCCCTGGGATTGGCATTTTAACCTAGTCCTTAAGTGATCCTCATGCACACAGAAGTTTGAGAACCAGTAGTCTAGAAATAGCATTGTATATAACACTGGGTTCTGATTCCCCTGCAAAAGCATCCAGTTAACTCC
>NW_006961955.1:2235-3086 GCF_000164805.1 Carlito syrichta
GACTTCACACACACCAGGACAGTTTTCTTGAGTAGCAGTGTAATTTGGTCAGAGTTATGTTTTAAAGGAACTGTCTATTCATATCACACATTAAAATTAGTGCCAGAGCATCCATAATGTCTCCAAGGTGCTTTATTTTCTATATGCCAAGTTCAACTTAACACTATTGTTGGACTTTGTGTGGGGGCAGAGGGGTGGTCTTGGGGATATTGGCAGGTAGGAGGGCAGTACCAGATTTGTAAGCAAAGTCCCCTTCATTACTAGTACCAACTGATGGTTGAATGTTAGGCTTGAATTTCTTTTGTCTTTGTGTATTGAAGGAGTTATTTTATTTTATATTGAGACTCACTCTGTCACTCAGGCTGGAGTGCAGTGGCATGATCATAGCTCATAGCAGTCTTGAACTCCTGGGCTCAAACATTCTTTCTGCCTCAGTCTCCCAAATATCTAGGACCATAGGCACCACCATGCCCAGATAATTATTTTATTTCATTTTATTTTATTTTATTTTTATTTTTATTTTTTGAGTTGGAGTCTCACTCTGTTGCCCAGACTGGAGCGCAGTGACCGCTCCCAGCCACCGCAGCCTCGATCTGCTGGGCTTCAGCAATCCTTCCGCCTCAGCCTTCCGAGTAGCCGGAACTACAGGTGCATGCTACCACATCCGGCTAATTTTTTTAATTTATTGTAGAGATGAGGTCTCACCAAGTTGCCAATGTGGGTCTCGAACCCACAGCCTCAGGCAATTCACTCACCTCAGCCTCCCAAAGCGCTGGGATTACAGACTGAGCCACTGAGCCAGGCCAATTATTTTATTTTTGTAATGATGAGGTCTCACTATGTTGCTCATG
>NW_006961956.1:0-4350 GCF_000164805.1 Carlito syrichta
TCCTTTGTGTGCATGGACAGGGGACAGCAGACAGAAACAGCCCAGAGGAAAACCTTCATGCCTTCATGTCCTCCCTGACCTGACCTTCAAAGACATTTGCTTACAAGAAATAATTGATTAGTTTAGGTGGAAATACTCAGAGGCAGGGCTGGAGTCCAGGCCCCATCACTGGCTGTGTAAAACCCTCTGCACAGTGTTGTGGATTGTGGGGGGTCCAATAAATTACCCCTCCTGGTTGTGCTGGTTATGCTCATGTTGGAACAAATGTAGAGCCAGACCAGAAGTCAGGGAGATGGAGAGGAATGTCAGCTTGATTAGTAACAAAGGCCAGGCTGGCGGATGTGACAGAAGAGACTGAGCACATATGTTGGTCATCCCTGTCCACAGCACTGTGTGAGACTGGACTGCAGCAGAACCCCCAGATGGAGGAACATCTGGCTTAAAGAGAGGATAAATGGTTCTAATAATCATCAAGTCACCCAGAAAGGGACAAGAGAGGCTGAGGGGGGTAGAAACAGTTTATCCACCTGGAACTTGGGAAACAAAAAATGAGTGACTGAGGCAAGTGTCTTCATCAGTAGAGATTTACTGAGCCAAAGTTTGAGGGTGTGTCTGGGAAAAACACAAGTGACAGGAGCATCTGTGACCTGTGCTTTCCAAGAGGGTCTTGGGAACTTGGCATTTAAGGAGAGAGAGCACACAGGAGAGAAAAAGAGATGAAGATGGGAGGGGAAGGCAGACAGTTATATTCTTTCGAGGTCTAACTATTGCTAAGTAAATCTAGGTTAGGGAAATACATGAACAAAGGAAGTGAATGAAAGGATGAAATATGTCCAGCTGTGGGGACTCACTCCTGTGATCCCTGCACTTTGGAAGGATCACTTGAGGTCAAGTTTGAGACCAGCCTGGATAACATAGTGAGACTGCGTCTTTACAAATAATTTAAAAATTAGCCAGGGGTGGTAGCACACACCTGTCGTCCCAGCTATTAGGATGATGAGGTAGGAGGATCACTTGAACCCAGGAGTTGGAGGCTGCAATGAGCTATGTTCACACCACTGCTCTCTAGCCTGGGTGACAGAGAAAGACCCTGTTTCTAAGAAAAAAAAAGAGAGAAATATTGTCATTATCATCACCATTATTTTGTTTTTTATATCTTTTTCTCCTTACTCCTTTCTAAATATGGCAATTATATGACCCATACTTCTGTAATATCTAGACCAGGGGTGTCCAACATTTTGACTTCCCCAGGTTACAGTGAGTAAAGAGGAATTGTTAGTATATACATAATTACACTTCCTTTAAAAAATATTTTTATTACAAAGTTTACAAAAATAAGAACAATATAAAACTAGTGGGAAATTTGACCTTGTTTTTGTAAAGCAGATCTATCAGTGTCTGGTTCAATGGAAGCTGATTCTCAAGGTGCTCATCAGAAACGTGTGTTCATCCCAAGTACCCATTCCGTAATAGATAAGATAGACAAGTGAGACTTCATCAAACTGACAAACTTCTGCAAAGCCAAAGTAACCAGCAGTGAGACAGTCCACAGACTGGGAAAAAAATTGCCAACTGTATTTATAACAAAGGCCTAACATCTAGGATCAACAAGGAATTCTAATGTGCTGAAAAGAAGAAAACAAACAGCCCCATTGCAAAGTGGACAAAAGATATGAATAGACATGTCTCAAAAGAAGATGTATAAGCAGCCAACAGATACATGAAAAAATGCTCAGCTTCTTTAGTCATCAAAGAAATGCAAATTAAAAGCATATCGAGATACCACCTAACTCCAGCCAGGATGGCCAACATCAATAACTCAAAAAACAATGTGGTACATATCTGCAATGTAATATTATGCAGTCATAAAGAAGGAAAAATATGTGGACCTTGCAGCAACTTAGATGGATTTAGAGTCAATCATACTTAGCGATCTGTCACATAAACAAACAGCAGAGTACCATATGTTCTCACTCATAAGTGGCTCTTGAACCATTATAATACTATAAGAAAGCGTTTGGCAGTGATGGGACGCTGTCAGGGGAGAGGGGGTGGGATTGGCGGTTGAGGGAAACTGCTAGGGCAGGGAGGGGCATCTGCATCAACAAGGGTACCTGCATAATCAATGTTTGTATTCCTAACCCTGAATTGTACCCCACATCTTTATTATAAAATAATAATAAAAGAAAGGAAAAAAAACAGATGCTGGAGAGGATGTGGAAAAAAGGGAAATTTCTATACTGTTGGTGCAAGTATAAACTAGTACAGTGACTGTGGAAAACAGTGTGACAATTCCCGAAAGACCTAAAAATCCCCCTACTGGGAATATACCCAGAGGAACTCAAATCACTCTATGAAAAAGATACCTGCATGTGCATGTTTATTGCAGCATTATTCACAATAGCAAAAATGTGGAGCCAACGCATTGAAAGAGGACTGGATAAAAAAAATGTGGTGCATATACATGATGGACTATTACACAACAATAAAGAAGGAAAAAATTATGAACTTCGGAGCAACTTGGCTGGACTTAGAAACTTTATAGTGAGTGATCCATCACAGAAACAAAAATACCAAGTGTCACATGTTCTCACTACAAAGGGACCTTGAACAGCTATTGTAATAATATAAGAAAGGGATTGGCAGTAGTGGAAAACTGCCAGTGGAGTGGGGGCACACCTCATCACCAAGGGTACCTGCATAATTAACATTTGTATACCTAACCCTGAATTATACTCCACATATTTAAAATTAAACCTTAAAAAAAAGAAACGTGTTTGAGTTTTTCTCTTTGTGTGTTTCATCATTGAAAACAGCTGCTTGCCCATGAATGTGCTGCCAATAAGCAACGTCGTGAATGAGGCATGCTGGTGAACTTCAAAAAGGAACTACGCCTGGGGTCATGAAGAAAATAACCACAGAAAAAATATGATGTTAAAGGATTTTGGGGGCCATGTTACTAGCTGTCCTGGCCTCATGCAGTCAGTGGCTTGTGGGTTGGACACACCTGTTACAGTCCCACTATTCCTAGTAAATACCCAAGTACCCTGATTCAGTACTTGGCTGCTGAAAATACAACTTTTGCATTGTCAGCTAATGTGTCCTGAATCTTGGTTCTGGAGTGGCATCTGCTCCATTCTCTGTTGCTCAGGGTTAGCCTGTCCAAAATCAGACTTCTCACCATCTCCCACCAACCTTGCCCTGCCCACAGTCCTCCCATATGTAAATGGGGGTGGCCTCCTCCAATGGGCTTGGGCGCCAAATCTCGAAGCCACCTGCTCCTCTCTTCTCTGGCCCTCATATTCAGTCCAAGGGCACGTCCTGCTGGAATGTCTAGCATCCTAGCCCCTGCCAGACTCCCTCTGCTGGCACCACACAGTCCACTGCTGCCACTGGGAAAGTGAAGGGACACCACATCATCTCCCTGCTTCTGCTAAACACGGTGGCCAGAAAGACCCACTGGAAGTGTGAATAAGACTACTCTGCACACAGAGCTGAAGACTCTGTCTTCAGCACCCTCTGGTAATGTCCACTCTCACTCCAGGGTCCAACCATGCCCATGGCAGCCCCAGCAGACACCCTTACCTGTCTCTCTCCTCTACCTCTGTTCACCTCACCTAGGTTGAAATATTCCCTTGAGCTCAGGAGTTCAAGACCACCCCGGGCAACATAGAGAGACCTCATGTCTACAAAAAATAAAAATGTTAGCCAGATGTGTTGGTGCACACCTGTAGTCCTAGCTACTTGAGAGGCTGAAGCAGGAAGATCGCTGGTGTCCGGGAGGTTAAATTTTTAGTGAGTTGTGATCTTGCCACTACACTTCAGCCTGGATGACAGAGAGAGACACTGACTCCAAAAAATAAATTATGCAATTTCTTCATTTCATTTTCAAAAAAAGAACACACATCATTTTTAGAGAAAGGAAAGAACTTCAAGATGACAAGTTTGGCCCCAAATTCACGGTGTTCTTAACTATCATCAGAATATCATCCTATGCCTTTGTTAGGATAGAAATTTTCATGAACTTCAACTGTAGATACAATTGTTATAACCACAATTTCTTTTTTTTCAGATTTTTTTCTTTAAAAAATTTTTTTATTATAAAGATATGGAATACAATTCAGGTTTAGGTATACAAATGTTGATTATGCAGGTACCCTTGTTAATTAGGTATGCCTCTCTCTCCTCTAGCAGTCCCACCTCCCCCCCGACAGTTTCCCACTACTGCCAATCTCTTTCTTATGGTATTATAATTGTTCAAGATCCACTTATGAGTGAGAACATATGGTACTCTGTTCTTTGTTTCCTTGATAGATCACTGAGTATGATTGACTCTAAATCCATCCAAGT
>NW_006961957.1:0-4569 GCF_000164805.1 Carlito syrichta
AATGGATAAGGGTAGAGAGGAGAACAATTAGATTTCATGAACCTTAAGTGAAAAGAGATTCTGCTTTGGGGCAGGAGGAATGATGATTTTGATAAAAAGTCAGGAAAGTTTCATCAAGCTTAGTAATGAGTAAGAGAGTCAGCAGCTTCTTTTCAGAAATGTGACGGGGGAAATGGCAATGACTAAAAGAGAAAATGAGGGATCTGTGGATTTTTTTGAACAGTGATTCCAGAGAGCCCAGTGAAAAGTTTTAGAAAAGAGATAGTATGGAAGATCAATAAAAAAGAAAGAAAGAAGCATAGGATGAAAGCCATCAGAAAGGATAGGAGACTAGAAACTAGACATGAACTCTAGATCTGTGGACAAGTAATTTACTTCAAATAAATTCCAAATGATGACAACTGATGGGTGTATGAAACATAAAAATAATTGATAAATCAATAATAAGCAAAGAATCCAATTTAAAAGGGCAGGAGCCCTAAACAGGCGTTCAAAATAAACACACACACACACACACACACACACACACACACACACACACACACACACACACATCACCTATAAACACATGAATATATTCTCACTGTCATGACTCATCCAGAAAATCTATATTTAAATATCAAGAAATAACACTATATGCCCATGAGAATGATTAATACAATTAAACAGCCCAAACTGTGTTAAGAAGCAACCAGATTGACCAGTCATGGTGGCTCACGCCTGTAATCAGCACTTTGGGAAGTGGAGTGAAAGGATTGCCAGAGCCCAGGGGTTCCAGACCAGCCTGGGTAACTTGGCTAGAACTTGTCTCTACAATAAATCAAAATTAGTCGGGTATGGTAGCGCATGCTTGTGGTTCCAACCACTTGGACGGCTGAAGCGGAAGGATTGCCAGAAGCTAGTAAGGTCGAGGCTGTGGTGGCCATGATTGTGACACTGCACTCCAGTCTAGGTGACAGAGTGAGACACCAACTCAAAAAAGTAAAAAAGAAGCAACCAGATTGTTTGTAAATTACAGGTAGTAAATTTGTATCTTAGAACACTGCTTGGCAGTCTACCTACCTTTCATATTAAAATCCTTTGTCACTAGTTTTATGATATGAGGTAAATTTTAACATTTTGTACCTCTCTGTTCCATTTGCAAATGGAAGCAAATAAATTAATTCATAAAAATTGCTTTCAACTATACACAATGTGTAGTGAGTACTCAGTCAATATCAATAATACTATAAGTGTTATGTTGGAATATTAAAAGTGAATTTTAACCTTTTCGTACAAAATAACTATGCACTCATGAAATAAATTTTAAAATAATACAAAAAAGTAAAAACTAAAAATCTTTAGTGTGGTCATATAAAAAGAACCAGTATTAATATACAAATGGAATCAGTATTAAAATTACCTTTCTAAGTTTTAGATGTATTTTGTCACCTTGTAATTACATTGAATAACATTTAAACCGATATCATTAAATGTTTTGATATTTTTATATTTCATGGAACATCACTATTGATGGTTGCAAAATCTCATTAAGTGAAGAGATCAAATTTTAGTTGAAACAGTGTATCTGTTTCCAGGAGAAGGGATGCAGCTCCCAGTGTGGGGCAATGGCTTGTTGTGGATGACGGGGTTCTTAGGTTCAAGTTTAGAAAGAATTCACAAACAAACCCATAAAGTAACAAGACAAGCGACTAGCTTTAATAAGCAAAGAATAGTCCACTCTCAAGAAGGGACAGTGGGCAGAAACAGCCTACAGAAGCTGCTGCTTCTGCACTTAACTATTGTTGAGCTATAACTTTTTGTCTATTGGGTACTAAAGGCTGTGTTTCAGGTTTTTTTTTTTTTTCTTCTTCTAAATGGTTGGTTTCTTGGGCTGGGTTATCCTCCCAGACATCAGGCAGGGGAGTTTTAGGTCTTATACCTGTACTGTCATGGCATCAGGTTTGTGATTGGAGTGGGAGACTCCCCTAGGGTAATTTTATGCTAATAGTATTATAATAGGCCTAGGTCAAGTTAACGACATTTAGTTGAGCTATGGTGCCTGCCTCTGAGTCGGGAAAGTCCCTTCTGAGCAATCATCTTGGTATTAAGTTGAAGTTCTTAACTGCATTAAACCACATTTTCAACTGCTAGGTGCATAACAGGGATTGTGCAGGGTTGTTCATGTGGACATTACCTTTCTCTGAGACCCCGACAGCCTCTCTTTATATCTGTCTAACCATCCCCTAACTACCTCCTGTCTCATATCCGGCATCTTTCCAATTCCTAACTTTGTTATTGTAAGTAGCATGTCAGTGAACATCCTTATGAAGACTAATTTCTTCTGATTATTCTCTAATCAATAGTGCAAAGTATTATTTTTCTTCATATTGTTTTATTTTGTTCTACAAATGAGTCAGATTTCACAGGTTTTTAGTTCTCTCTAATCTATACAACCCATTCCCAATGAGAAATGTAGTGATTGAAATATGTCCTACACTGAAAAGTTGTTTTAGAATAAACAATTATTTAAATTTTTAATATTAATTGTAGGTGATTATTTTACTTATAAACTTAACCATATCATCACTATTCAACAGCAGGAAGTGAAACAATAAATAGGTTCTGCAGTGTGCCCCTTTTGTACTATTTGTACTGTGTTCTTCCTGAAATACTTTCTCTTGTTATAATATCCAATTAACCTTTATATGAGAGTTAATTAAAATGAAAAATGTGGCAATATACACAATGGAATATTATGCAGTCATAAAAAAAATTATGGACTTCACAGCAACTGGATGGATTTAGAGTCTGTTCTGGAATCTATCACAAAAATAAAGATCCGAGTACTACATGCACTTACTCATAAGCAAACATTTATCATAATACTGTAAGAAAGGGAATGGCAGTAGTGGGACACTGCTGGGGAGGGTGTGGGGACACATAACATCAATGAGGGTGCCCAAACTTTTCCTGTATGATGACCACTTAAGTACCTAACCCTGAATTGTTACCCACATATCTAAAATAAAAAACACAGGGAAAAAATAAAAATAGAGTTAATAAAAATGCCAACAACAGGGGTCCCCAAACCCTGGACCACAGATCAGTACCCATGTGTGACCTGTTAGGAACCGGACCTCAGAGCAGGAGGTGAATGACGGGTGAGCAAACAAAGCTTCATCTGATTTACAGCTGGTCCCTATCACTTGCCTACCACCTGAGCTCCATCTCCTGCCTCGGTTGTTTCACATACCATAATGACCTCTAGTTTCATATATGTTGTTGCAAATTCAAATGCTCCTAATTCTACCTTTCGGTTCTTCTTCACTGAAACTCTGAAAACTTGGCCAAGTTGTGGTGTTGCTGAAGCAGCAATCTACGTATCTCCACCTATAGCACCCTCAGAAAACCATATGTCATGTTGACTTCTCCTCTTTTTCCGATCTTGCTATCTCTTCCACAATTTTAAGAAATCGACTAAATTATGCATTGTAAATATGGTGATTAAGTCTTAAATAGCGTAGAGTATGTTAAATCTTTCCTTAGAACATGTGTTTTAACTAAGTCATTACTCCTGAGCAATGTCAGAAGGTCTGTTAGGGAGTGGAAGTACGGTGTGTGTCTCTTCTTCACAGCCTATGTATTATGGAATAATTTTTCAAAAATCTATGTTTTTTCTATCGATGACTTGTCTGTAACCAGCCAGAATTTGTAATGACAACCCCAATGATGAACACTGGCTAATTAAAGAAGGGAAGGAGATATTTGAATTTTCTGTGATTATAAAATTTAGATTTTTAATTCCCTGTAAAATTATTTCTTAGACTAGTTATAGAATTTCCAGAAATGTAGAGTCTGGGGGGGAGATATGAACACTTAACCAAGGATGTAACTTACTGCACTGAACTTCAGTTTTTATTTTACACTGTTTCAACTGTTTCACTTTCCCTTTAAATTTACCTCTCTAAACTTAAACCACAGTTACTAACGTTATTTCCTTAAAATTCTTTATGTAATCTACCAAAGGTTTGTGACTATGTGATGTGTTTTTTGTCAAAAGAGTGGGGATAGAGCACATTGTCAGTGCTCAATAAATGTTTCAATAAAAGTGTCATTACTTAATATTCATTTAATTAATATTCATTATAGATCAATTCATAATTGTCATCATAGTAATGATTGGCAAAAAGGAATCTCAGTTTTTTCCATATTTTGAAACTCTAACTCAGATTTAATTTCATGATGTTACTCATATAGGATAGCTGCTTTTTATTTATTTAATTTTAAAAATGTGTAGGATTAAATTCTCAGAGACAAATTCTAATGAAGAACACATTAAACACTAGAGTGCTATAATATGTATAAAAATATGTGTACATCCATTTTGATTTGCCATATTCTTCATGTGTATATGTTTTAATGGGACATAGTATAAGAAAAGAGTAAAGGATCATCACTAAGTAATGATTACATCATTTACACTTTTGAGATGAACCATTAAACCGTAAAATTGTCTCAGTTAAACTGACTTTGTTGGTTTCTGAAGAACCATCTTTATGTTGAACTAGACTGACTATATTATGTAGA
>NW_006961958.1:0-758 GCF_000164805.1 Carlito syrichta
CACCTGTCACCTCAGCACTTTGTTAGTCCAATGCAAGAGGATGGCCAGAGTCCCTGTGTACAAGACCAGCCCAGGAACCTTGGCAAGACCTCGAAACCAACAAAATGGGCTGAGTGTGGTGATGCACTTGGGTTAACCTGAGCCCAGACAGTGGAGACCATGGTGGCCAAGAGCAGTCCCCTGTGCTCCGACCTGGGTGACAGAGCAGGACTCCAACTCAGAATAATAATACCAACCACCACCACCACAACAACATGCTGGGCTCAGGTGCTCAGCCTGCCGTCCTGGCCCTTCAGAGGCCAAGGCAAGTGGACGGCCTGAGCCTGCGGGTTCATGACCAGCCCAGAACACTGGACTAGACCTCGTCTTGATCATCAAAAATACATCCAAAGACTAGCCGAGCGTGGTGGTGCAGGCCTCTTACTCCAACTAATAATAATCACCACCACTGCCACCCCCACCAACCCTGCCACCCAGCATAAGGAGTCACCCTCAGGGATGGGAGAGGAAAGGCACTTTGCCGTCTTTTGCTCACAGGAGGTTTCAGAGGTGGCCACCGGGCACGTCCGTCCTGCATCTTCAGCAATGAGTCCCAGAAGACTTGCCTCCAATCTCCACACTTATGCCCCATGGGAAAGATGTATGTGAGCTCATGGAACAGATGACTCCAAGTTAGGGTGGCCGTAGGGCACAGAGCAATCAAGAAGTCTGGCAATGCTGCAGCCAGCCACGTTCTGGTCATCTGTCTGCCACGTTCA
>NW_006961959.1:0-564 GCF_000164805.1 Carlito syrichta
CACCACCACTCCTGCCACCCAGTGTGAGGAGTCATCCTCAGGGATGGGAGAGAACAGGCAGTATCCCACCTGTCATTTGCAGGAGTTTTTAAAGGTTGCCAGCAGGCATGTCCATCCTGCACCTTCATGCACGTGTCTCAGAAGGCAGGCCTCCACACTCCACATTCATGCCCAACGGCAAAGATGCATGTGAAATCCGAACAGACAGCCCCGAGTTAGGATGGCTGTCAGGCACAGAATGATCAAAGTGATCCGGCAATGCTGTAGCCAGCCCAGGGTCTGGTTGGCTGGTCTGCCACCATCAGGCATGGGGAGGGCCCCTTCCTCTCCCAATCACTCCATCATTGTCCACCCAAGCAGACCATTCACTGGGGACCCGTGGATGCCTGTCATGACACATGTGGGAGGTGTCTTTTGGTCACTGGATTCTCCAGCAGCCAGGATGGGGCACGGCAGCATAATCGTGGCTCCTGGGGCCTCAGCCTGTGTGCCTCAGGCGGTCCTCCTGCCTCAGACCCTGATCAACCAGGACTCCGAGGTCCACCACAACTGTTTCAATTTGGA
>NW_006961960.1:0-651 GCF_000164805.1 Carlito syrichta
GCCCATCAAGATGGTCCTTGGAAGGTCACAACAAGTGTTGCCCATTGTGATTCTCCAGTTCATCATAAAGGAAACTTACAGTTAATGGTTTGAGTGGCTTGTAACTGAGGACAGGTGCATCTGTAGACATTGCACGAGCTTTTGAACTCAGAGCCCTACTTTGGTTTTGCACACATCCTGAGCTTTTGAGCACCGTGCCCTACTTTGTCTTTGCACACATGCTGATAACATTTCCATGACCCCATCTTCGGGTCATGACTTATAACAATTGTCAACAAATCAATGGATTCCTTGTCCACATCTGCCTCAGACTCAGTGAATTGGGGCATAGACACCTCCCAGCCATCAGATTACATTTCCACATGCACATGACTGTGAGGATACTTAGACAGTTTGGAGAACCCTCTGATTAATTATTAGACCTGTGGACTAAATGCTATGATACTGGAAATCACCTGTCTCCACTTTCCCAAGACAAAATGCAGAGTTAAAATCAATAAAACATCGCTGAGATAATACATATATGTATGTATGTATGTATATATGGCAGAGATGAAGGTCACCCTCAAGATTTAAGGATCAAGGATTAAAGGTTGCCTCCAATTTCCAATGAATACACCAGCTTGGTATTGCTGAGATTCAGTGGATGTT
>NW_006961961.1:0-777 GCF_000164805.1 Carlito syrichta
CCAGCCCACACTGAGAATGCAGCCTATTCACTGAGGCCCTTCCTAAGGGATAGGCCTCTTACAAAGTGCATCTCATTTCATCCTTATGACCCCAGGTGTTAATATCATCTCCATATTAGAGTTGAGGAAACTTGGACTCTAAGTGTTTAAATAACCTGCTCCAAGACACACAAACTTGCATAAGGCTTAAGGAATTGTGGAGGTTTTAGAGAAGTGACAGCCACGTTCTAATCTCATCGAATCTCATCTTCTGGGAACCAACCCTTCCCTGGAGCCATGCAGGCTCTGTGCTACCTCCTGCTCACTTTCTCTTTGAGATTAGAGCCATTCCATTCATGCTCTCTCCAACATGTCATATGGCACAGCAAGTTATGTTTATTAAATTTGTACATTGGTCACTTAAATTTGTGGCATTGCTAGCCTCTCAGTGATTGACTCCTCAAACTCATTCCTTTCTGTTGAAATAAAGTGGTTGGGTTTATCATGACAGAGCAAACAGAGTCAAATGCATAACAAGTAAACTTAAGAGACTTTTTCTGAAAGCAAAATAACAAAGTAATGTGGGGTTTTTTGGTCTTTTCAAAATTTATTTTCTTAGTGTTGAGAATTTGCAGGTTTATTTCTCTTTTCTTTTCTTTTTTTTGAATTGGAGTCTCACTCTGCCACCCAGGCCTGAGTTCAGTGGCAAGCTCAGGTTACCACAGCCTTGACCTACTGGGCTTGGGAGATTCTTTCACCTTAGCCTTCCAAGTAACTGAAATTACAGGCTTGGGCCAC
>NW_006961962.1:0-757 GCF_000164805.1 Carlito syrichta
CAACCAATCCCCCTGCCTCGGCCTCCCAAAGTACTAGGAAGACAGGCAGGAACCACTAAGCTTTTTCTAATTTTTGTATTGTTTTTATTTTTTTATTTTACTATTTAATTTTTATTTTTTTAATTTGTAGAGACAGAGTATTCTATGAGGCCCAGACCAGTCTCTATCTCCTGGTCTCAAGCAATCCTCCTGTCTTGGCCTCCCAAATGCTAGGAAGACAGACATAAACACTAAGTCTGGCTGTTTAATGTATTTTATTTTATTTTACGTTGTTATATTGTTTTTTATTTTTTAGATAATGAGTTTTCTATAAGGCTGAGACTAGTCTCAAACTCTTGGCCTCAAGCAATCCTCTCGTCTCAGCCCCCCAAAGTACTGGGATGCCAGGCAGGAACCACTAAATCTAGTTAATAATTTTATTTTACTTTATTTACTTTATTTTATTTTAATTTTTTTCTAGAGGCTGTATTTTGCTACGAGTCCCTGGCTACTCTCAACTCTTGGCTTCAAGTGATCCTCCCACCTTGGCCTCACAAAGTTCTGGAAGAGAGGAAGAAACCACTAAGTCTGTCAAATTATTTTATTCTATTTCATTTCATTTTTATTATATTTTATTTTACTTTTCATATTTTTATTTTTTTTATTTTTTAGAGACAGGGTTTGGCCATGAGGCCCAGGCTAGTCTCAACCTCTTGTTGTCCAGCGATCTTCCCCCCATGCCCTCCAAAGGGCTGAGATTCCAGGCAATATCCACGAA
>NW_006961963.1:0-759 GCF_000164805.1 Carlito syrichta
AGCTCTTACTTTTATCATTTTCCAGAACACTTTTTTCCCCACTAAGGTGACCTTAGGTTCACAGGGGAAGGTTTTGGTGACCTCATTTCTATTTGATCCATTTGTTCTTTTCCCTCTTTTTCTGTCTTCTTTTGGATTAAGCATTTTCTATCATTCCACTTTTCTTTTTTTTTTTTTTTTAGTTGGAGTCTCACTCTGTCGCCCAGACTGGAGTGCAGTGGCAGCTCCTGGCCACCGCAGCCTCGACCTGCTGGGCTCCAGTGATCCTTCTGCCTCAGCCTTCCAAGTAGCCGGAATTACAGGCACGCGCTACCACGCCCAGCTAATTTTATGATTTTATTGTAGAGATGAGGTCTCACCTGCCCAGGCGTGTCTCGAACCTGCGGGCTCAGGCAATCCACTCACCTCAGCCTCCCAAAGGCGCGGGATTACAGGCTGAGCCACCGAGCCCGGCTTCACTTTTCTATCTACTACTGGATTACCTCTTTCTTTAAATAGTGAATGGCTGAGTCACAGTTTACAATATACATATTTTATTTATTAAGTCTACCTTCACATAATACTCTGGCCATTGCTTTTTGATTGAATGCTGGACATCACGTACAGAACAGTAGTTCTTCATGTGCAGTGTAAAGAACGCTACAATACAATTGTTGTCATATATTTTAATATTATTTCACATTATTAAACCCCCACAATACATTGGTTACTATTTTTAATAATTAAACATGAAAAGAAATCATTCTTTATATATTCCTT
>NW_006961964.1:0-671 GCF_000164805.1 Carlito syrichta
TCAGAATCGTACACAGATTCTCAAATGCGTGTGCTGTCTTCACAGGGCGACTAGCTTTAGAGACAGGAAAAATGGGATTGGGGGGAAGAATGATTTCCAGGTGAGGGATATGTCCCTGGCCTTTCTTGGCAGAAGGTCCTTGTTGCTGAGTTGGTGGGTCAGCCTGCCTGTGGCAAAAAAATAACTTCGGAGAGGAGAGTCAGCATGAAACCATCTAGAGAGCCTTGGGAACTTCTGAAACAAAGCGGGGGCAGCCATTGTGGGGTTTGGGGCTGGAAGGTGCTGAGGTTGGGGGACCCTCACATGTGGGTATTGTGGGGGAAGACTGAGGCAGAAGTTTTGCAGGAGAATGGGTTTCTTTCTTTCTTTCTTTCTCTCTTTCTCTTTCTTTCTTTCTTTCTTTCTTTCTTTCTTTCTTTCTTTCTTTCTTTCTTTCTTTCTTTCTTTTCCTCTCTCTCTGTCTTTTTTCCCTCACTAGGTAGTCCTGGCTGATCTCAAACTGCTCAACTCAGGCCTTCCTCTCAGCCTTGGCCCCCAAACTGCTGCAATCACAGGCTTTCCATTAGGTCGATGTCCTGGTCTTCCTTCCTGGTCTTCAAATCTGGGCCTGAGATGATCCTCCCACCGAGGCCTCCCCTCACCCTAGGTTATCTGGGTTTTGCTTGTGTTGA
>NW_006961965.1:0-662 GCF_000164805.1 Carlito syrichta
AGATTTCTGTGACTAATTTCATTGACTTCTATGATGTAGTTTTATTCTATTTGCTCTACATATTGTTGCTTTACTTTCTGGAGGTTCCTACTTTGAACATAATATTTTTTATTTTAGATATTTTTACACGGCCACCCCAAACTCGATACATCCCCCTCAGCCTTCCAAGTAGCTAGAATAACAGGTGTGCGTTACCACATCCTGCTAATTTTGGGTTTACTGTAGAGATGAGGGTCTCGCCAAGTTCCCCAGGTGGGTCGCAAACCCGCGGGCTCAAGCAGTCCACTCAACTCAGCCTCGCAAAGGCGTGGGATTACAGGTTGAACCACAGAGCCCAAACTGAAATTTCTTACTGACTGAGACAAAGAAGCACTGAGCTTAGTGTATGTAAGTTGATTTAGGTTTCTATTCCGAAGAAACATTGGGGTTCCCTGAGAGAACATAATTTTGTCAGGACACATCAGTGACCAGAGCATACCATATGAATGACACCCAATAAGTCACTGAAGGGCTTAATTTAAATTAAATAATTATTTAAATTATTTTGCAATTGTATGACTCTCTTATTATTCTTGGCTCATAGATTTCTACCACAGAGAGGTCTGAAATGGAATTCCCATCCAGGAACCTTTGAGAGACCCACTTCACTCTAACTGGTATAG
>NW_006961966.1:0-582 GCF_000164805.1 Carlito syrichta
TTAAAACTGCTAGTCTTCATGCTGTCTCTTCCTTCTCCCTCACTAACATAATTGTTCTTTTATAAACCATTCAATTACATATCTGTGCTAGTACAGAACCTGTTTTTGCTACTCATTATTCATACTCATTCGGCCCTTCCTTGGTCTATTATCTAAAGACAATGCTTTTACTAATGAGACTATGTAAATGTTTTCCTTTCCCTTTACTAGCAGCTACTGCTTCCCATGTCCTTCATCATCAGAATGCCTAACGTTTACGTCACCTGTTTGTGTTCTGGTCTGCCTCACTAGAAATGTCTGGCTTCCCACCCCCACCACCGTTCTGCAAGAACCTGCAAACCACCAACTTGGGGACAGCTGAAAGTGTTGACGCGTGATGCAGAGGACTTGGTTCAGTCTCAAATTACTTCTCCTACTCTCTCTACTGTTTTTATTGCTATACTGGCTATTATAACAAGCCAGATGGGTTATTTTTATTCAAAAAAACTTATTGGGCTTATATGCTCAACCTTCCCGTGTTTCAACTCATTACCTGGGATAATGAGGTAATCACTGTATTTACTAATTCTACCCGGTTACTAG
>NW_006961967.1:0-696 GCF_000164805.1 Carlito syrichta
GCTTATTAAAAATTTAATGTTCTTCAACTTCCAACCCTAGTTACTGATAGATGGGAACTAGAATGGGATTCAGAGACCTGCATTTTTAATAAGCACCCTCATAATTCTGATGAATGTGACCCACTCACTACCTGGGTATAGGGTATAATGGCAGGAATAGTATGTACAATCAAAATAGGCAGTTGGAGCCGGGCTTGGTGGCTCATCCTGTAATCCCGTGCCTTTTGGAGGCTGAGGTGAGTGGATTGCCTGAACCCGTGGGTTCAAGACCCGCCTGGGCAGCGAGACCTCATCTCTACAATAAATCAAAAAATCAGCTGGACGTGCCTATAATTCTGGCTACTTGGAAGGCTGAGGTGGAAGTATTGCCAGAGCCCAGCAGGTCGAGGCTTCAGTGGCTGGGAGCGGCCACTGCACTCCAGTCTGGGTGACAGAGTGAGACTCCAACTCAAGAAAATAAAATAAAATAGGCAACTGGAATATGTGGGATTAGTGTTATAAAAAAACAGAATTACACATTTAAAAACATAGAGAAAAAAATTTAATCTGGTCTTGCATGGTGGCAAGAAGATAGTTCTTGGTTCAAGTGACACATAAGTTGAGACCTAAAGAAATGAGTATAATTATTAGAAGGAGATTGGATTCAACCCCAACATGATCAGTGCACTCCACAAAAGGCATGGGAATAAAAAATAA
>NW_006961968.1:0-654 GCF_000164805.1 Carlito syrichta
CCCGCCGCCACCATTACACATCGCCTGGCCCGTGCCTGAGGCGATCCACGACTTCAGACCTCGAAGCCCCTGCCAGCAAGACCTGCTGAGGTCTACTACCACCGGACATCCGGCCAGGCTATGGGTCTCCTCCACTGTGCCTTGAGGCAACGTCTCCCTCCCCTTAGGAGCAGGCCAGCAGCTGTGATTAAGACCATCTGGAGCGAAGCATAGCACCACCTGCTGGCGATTCAAGGTAACAACACCAAAAGGGGAAAAATGGAAGCCTGACAGACACAGGTCAGATCTGAGTAGTGAACTGGGCAGCGGAGAACTGAGTGATGATCTGAACTGCCCTTCACAGCAGGCCAGGGGCAACTGATGATAATGGTGAACAAACTTACCAGCTTGAGAGACAGCCAGAAATCAGAGCTGAAAGGACATTTGACTTAAATGAAAAGTCTCAGAGTGTGCTTGATTGGTTCTGTTAGTCTACTGACTTGATTCTGTTCCTTCTGTTTTGTCCCCCCCCCCACTGTTTTTTTCTCCTTCTTTGCTTCTCTCTGTAAACCATATCTTTGTATAGAGGGATAGCACACCAATAAGGAGGTTGGTAAGCTTGTTTATTAGCAACATTGTATGTTTTAGTTTTTTTTGTATGGTAAGTTAAGTTTG
>NW_006961969.1:0-797 GCF_000164805.1 Carlito syrichta
AAGGAGAATATCCTTTGTCTATGGAGTTGGGATCATCGTGATCAGAAAAAGATCATTTGGGAAGAAGTCCCCAGCCTTGAGCCTAGATTTCCCCAAACACAGTGTATCAGCAGGTATTCAGACTGTGACTTTGGGAGGCCGAGGTTGGGGGCTGTTTGAGCCTCAGAGTTTGAGACCATCCTGTGCCATGTAGCGAGACCTTGATGCTCCCTGGAATGCAAACAGTAGAGTCACGTTTGGTGGTGCCCACTGTCCCGGCTACATGGGATGTGGTGACCTCCATCACAGGGCCTTCTTTGGGTCACCCCACTGACAAAACGTGCGATCCCAGGCCAGGCACCATGACACACGACCATCAGCCCCACGCATTGGGAGGCAGAACCTGGAGTCTGTCTGAGCCCAGGTGTCAGAAACCAGCCCAGGTTTCATGGCCAGACCTCGTCTCAGAGACAGGTCCCCAAAATTGAGTCAGGTGTGGGGGCCCCCAGAGTCCCACTGCTTGAGAGCCACGACAGAAGGACAGCCTGAGCCCGTCAGGTTGAGGCTCCAGGAGCCACAATCATACCGCCATTCCCCAGCCTGGCTGTTGGAGACTACAGAGACAAAAAAGACACGTCCCACGTGCGCCATGACAGGCATCCATGACGGGCATCATGGGCAATGTACGATGGGGTGATCAGGAGAGGAAGGGACTGATGCCCTCCCGATGTGGCAGACCAGGCGACCAGAATCTTGTTCTGGCCATGCATTGATGAGCCACCTTGATCACTCTGGGCATGATGAATGCCCTAGCTTGG
>NW_006961970.1:0-445 GCF_000164805.1 Carlito syrichta
CAGTCAGCTGTCTAACCAACTGGCTAGCTAGTTAAGTCACCTCATTAAGACAGTTGGCTAGCCAGCTTGATAGTTAGCAAAATAGTTAGTTAATTCACATGGCCAGACAGCTGTCTGCCTAGTTATTTCAGCTAGTAAAGTCAACTGGCTAGCTAGGTAGCCAACCAGTTAAGTCAGCTAGTTAAGTCAGATTCCTTGCTAGATAGCTAGCTAGTTATTTCAGCTAGTAAAAATCAGCTGGTTTGCTAGGTAGCTAGTTAGTTAAATCAGGTAGTTACATCAGCTGGCTAGTTAGTTAAGTCAGCCAGTTAAGTCAGCTGGCTACCCACCTGCCTAGCTTGGGTAGCTAGCAAGTTAAGTCAGATGGCTTGCCAGCTGGCTAGCTAGTTAAGTCACCTAGTTAACTCAGCTCGCTACCCAGCTGGTTAGCCAACTGGTTATTTAA
>NW_006961971.1:0-582 GCF_000164805.1 Carlito syrichta
TTATTCTTGACTGCATTTCTGTCCAATTACTGACACCCATCCCCTCCTGCCCCCAACATACAAACATACAAGCTCACTTTCCCAAAAGCAAATAAAAAACATATGTGAGAAAAAATAATTGAATTGGCAGACCATTTTTTGGAAGGGGGAAAGATAAGCAAAAAAGGAATACAACCTGCTCTGAAGGCACAACTTCTCTTATTTCATCATTTGAGCAAAATCAGAAGTTTTATTATAATAGTGATCATTTACAATGAATCATTCAAAGAAGCATCTCTGCAGGAGCCAAGGAGCCAAAAGATGGCAGCTGAGGCTGCTGGGTGACCCTGTCTACTGGGCCAAGGATCGGCAGGCAGATAGCTTCCCACTTGAGGGGTGGATGTTGGTAGTAGAGGAGTTTCTTTGGGGTGGGGAAGGCTTCCCCCTAGGAATGTATAAAGCTCTATTCATCCGTCCCAGGAGCCAATGATAGACAAGAAAAGGGAGATTACAGGGGCAGCAACATCAGACTCTGAGACAGGAACAGTGACTAAATTTGCTTCTTCTGGTACTTCCTGTGTTTTGGGTCCAAGACTAACAGCC
>NW_006961972.1:0-824 GCF_000164805.1 Carlito syrichta
CTTCATTCTCCTGCAAATTTTCTCCCCTCAGTCCTTCCCCCACCCCCCACATATGAAGTTCCCCCAAGCTAGACACCTTTCAACCTCAAACCTCCCCAAATGGCTGCCCTCGCTTTGGTGTGGGAATTCTCACACCACCTGACTGGGTTCCTGCCGGCTGTCCTCTCCGAGGTGTGAAATGTTCCCCAGGCAGACAGACACTTCACCTCGGCTATAAGGACCTTCCGCCAATAAAGGCCAACCTCACCAGGTGACATTTCTTCCCCCTCAATCCCATTTTTCCTGGCTCTAAAGTCAGTCGCCCTGTGAACACACCACATGCAGCTGAGAAGTTGTGTATGATTCTCATGTTTTTGCAGACAGTGTCTGGCTCTGTGGCCCATGCTGGGGCGCAGGGACACAACCCGCCAGCCTCAAAATCGCAGTCTTTAGCGATCTTCCTGCCTCAGCATTCGGAGTGGCCAAGGCATCGCCCTCGCCGACAATACGTGAGAGTCCAGACCAGGCACTGTGGCACACGGATTAGCCCTGCAACATGGGAGCTTGGAGACCACGGTTCGGAGACCAGTCCAGGAGAAGTGGCCAGACATCATCTTGGTGAAAGGTCCCCAAAATCGTGTCTGGCCTGGTTGTCCCCAGACTACCAGTTGCTCATGGGCCAAGGTGTGAGGCCAGCCTGAGCCCCGCAGGTCAAGGCACCAGGAGCCGCGATCATGCCACTGTGCCCCAGACCGGCCGACCGGGTCTTCAGCGAAAAATAAGACATCTCCCATGTGCACCACGATGGTGTCCATGGCTCCCCAAGCAAAGGTTCATGTGGGTGG
>NW_006961973.1:0-908 GCF_000164805.1 Carlito syrichta
TCCTTCCCAAATGATCTCTGTCTGTTCATGATGATCCCAACTCTGTAAACAAATGGATGCTCTTCTTTTTTTCCATTTTTCAATTTTTTCTTTGAGTCGGATTCCCACTCTATCACCCAGGATGGAGGTGGTGGCTTGCTTCCGGCCACCGCTGCCTTGGTTCTTCAGGCTCCCATGAGCCTTTTCTTGGCTGTCCGAGGAACTGGAATGACAGGCGTGCACCACCATGCCCAGCTCATTTGGGATGAAGAGTAGAGATGAGTCTCGCAGAGGTGCCTGGGTGGGTTTTGGCTCACAGGCCATGGCTTCAGTCTCCCTAATTGGTAGAGTGACAAGGCTGAGCCCCAGAGCCAGGCCTTGATCCTTCATTGAAAACAAACCAGAAGGCCTGGTGCGGCAGCCCACGTTTTAAATCCCAGTTCTCTGGGATGCCAAGGTGGGAAGATGGCTGGAGCCCAGGAGCCCAAGGCAAGCCCGGGCCATTCAGGGAGACCCCATTTCCACACTCATGCAAACAGCAGGTCTAGGGTTGAAGTGCCTATCGTCTTAGCCACTCCAGAGACTGGGGCAGGAGGATTGCCACAGCCTGTTTTTTCGTGGCTGGTGGTGAATGATGGTCATATCTTTGGGCCCCAGCCTGGACCATAGAACCAGAACCTGTCTCCAAAAACATGAGAATCATACACAGATATTCAACTGTGTGTGGTGTGTTCACAGGGTGACTGACGTTAGAGCCAGGACAAATGGGATTAGGGGGAAGAAATGTCCTCGGGTGAGAGATGGGTCCCTGGTCTTTCTTGGCAGAAGGTTCTTATTGCCAAGTTTGAAGGTAGGACTGCCTGGGGCACATTTCACAGCTTAGAGAGGAAAGCCGGCAGGAACCCATCCAGGGAGCAGTGGGAACTGCC
>NW_006961973.1:1871-9236 GCF_000164805.1 Carlito syrichta
TCACCAACCACCACCACTGCCAGAACCACATTGCAGGCTCAGGGGCTCAGCCTGGCATCTCGGCCCTTCAGAGGCCCAGGCAAGTTGATGGTCTGAGCCTGCAGGTTCAACAGTGGCCCAGTACATGGGGTGAGACCTCATCTTGTCCATGAAAAATAAATCCATAGATTAGCCAGGCATGGTGGCAAAGTCTTGTGATTCCAGCCAATTGGGGGGCTGAGGTGAAGGGATAGCCTGAGCCCTGCAGGTGGAGTCCACAGTGTCCGTGAGCATTCCCCTGTGCTCCAGCATGGACGACAGAGCAGAATTCTGACTCCAAATAATAATAAGCAATACCACCACCACCACCACTGCCCTAGCCAGTCAACACGAGGTTTCCACCTCAGGAATGGGAGAGGAAAAGACACTTTCCCACCTGTCATTTGTGGGATGTTACAAAGGTGGCCATGGGTACATCTGTCTGGCACCTTTGACCACATATCCCAGGAAGTCTGCCTCCATGCTCCACACTCATGCCCCATAGCAATGACTGGTGTGAGCTCATGGAACACAAGGTCTCGAGTTAGGGTGGCCATAGGGCACAGAGCAATCAAGGTGGTCTGGCAATGCCATGGCCAGCCCAGTTTCGGGTTGACCAGTCTGCCACCTTAGTGTGAGGGGAGGGCCCCTTCCTCTCCCAATCACTCCATCATCCTCTGCCTGAGCTGACTTTTCCCTGGGGAGCCATGGACGCCCGTTGTGATTCACTTGGGGGGCATCTTTTTTGTTGCTGGAGTCTCCATCAGACTGGCTGGGGCTCGACGGCATGATCGTGCCTCCTGAGACCTCAACATGCGGGGCTCAGGAGGTCCTCCTGCCTCAGCTCCTGAGCAGTCGGGTCTCCAGGGACCACCACGCCTGACTCGATTTGGGGAATTGTTGCTGTGACAAGGTCTTGCCATGGCACCCAGGTTGTGGTGGCTGCGGTGGCCGAGTGGTCCCCTGTGCTCCAGCCTGGGTGACAGAGCTGAGGGACCCCGACTCAGAATAATAAAATATCAACTCAGAATAATAAAATACCAACCACCACCACCACCACCCCCACAACCACAGACCGAGCTCAGTGTCTCAACCTGGCATCTCAGCCCTTCGGAGCTGAGATGCCAAGTGAATGGCCTGAGCCTGCAGGTTCAATACCAGACCAGGACACAGGGTGAGACCTCATCTCAGCCATCAAAAAATAAATTCAAATATTAGCCGGGTGTGATGGCACAGGCCTTTGGTTCCAGCCAATCGGTGGGCTGAATTGGGAAGATTGCCTGAGTCCCACAGGTGGGAGTCTGCAGTGTCTGTGAGCATGCCTCTGCACTCCAGCCTGTGCAATAGAGCAGGATTCCAACTCAAAATAATAATAAGCACCACCACGACCACCACCACGACCACTCCTGCTGCCCAGCGCTAGGTGTAACCCTCCATAATGGAAGAGGAAAGGCATTTTCCTGCCTATCATTCGTGGGATATTTCAAAAGTGGCCACTGGGCAATCGTCCTGTGGCTTCAGTCACATGTCCCAGAAGGCCTGCCTCCACCCTCCACACTCATGCCCCCTGGTTAAACATGTGTGAGCACACAGAACAGACAGCCCCGATTTAGGGTGGCCCTTGGGCACAGAGCAATCAAGGTGATCTGGCAATGTTGCAGCCTGCCCAGATTCCGGTCGTCTGCTCTGCCACCTTAGAGTGGGCGGAGTGCCCTTTCCTCTCCTGATCACTCCATCGTCCCCTGCCCAAGCTGATCTTTCCCTGGAGAGCTGTGGACACCCGTCATGATGCACGTGGTAGGCATCTGTTTTGTCACTGGAGTCTCCATCGGATGGGCTGGGGCCTGGTGGCATGATCATGGCTCCTGAGGCCTCGACCTGCAGGTCTCAGGAGGTCCTCACACTTCAGCCACCGAGCAGCCAGGACTCCGGGTGCCACCACTGCTAATTCGATGTTGGGGATCCCTTGCTGAGACAACATCTGGCCAAGGCTCCCTGGTTGGTCTCCAGCTCCAGGGCTCAGGGAACCTCCCACCTCGGACTCCCATTGCACTGGGCAGACGGCCATAAGCCAAGGTGTCCGGCCTGGAATCACATGTCTTGTCGGTTGGAGTGACACAAAGGGACGTCAGGGAACAGAGGCCACCGCATCCCATGTAGCTGGGGACACAGGAATCACCACATGCGATTCGAGTGTTTATGGTATGGGGAGCGATGGGATCTTGCTATATGGCCCAGGCTGGTCTCGAACTCCCAGGCTTTAGCGTTACCCTGCCTCAGCCTCTCAAAGCCACAGACCAATTATCTGCCAATCCACCATCTTTCTGGAACTCTACGTACAAAGGCTGAGACTTCCTTCACCAATGATTTCTGTCTGTTCATGATGATCCTATTTCCATACACAAATGGATGCTCTTCTTTTTTTCCCCTTTTTTGGAGTCAGAGTCTCACTCTGTCACCCAGCCTGGCGGGTGATGGCTCGTTCACTGCCACCAAACCTCACACCACCAGGGTCCAGAAAGACTTTCCTCTCGGCCCTCTGAGGAGCCAGAATGACAAGCGTGTGCCACCACACCCAGCTCATTTGGGATTGAGGGTAGAGATGAGGTCCCACGTAGTTGCCTGGGTGTGACTTGGATCGGCAGGCTCAGGCCGGTCGCTAGCCTAGGCCTCCCAAAGCACTGGAATGACGAAGATGAGCCCCGAGGTCAGCCTCGATCCTTCGTAGAAATGAACCAGAAGGCCGGGCACGATGGCCCACACCTGGAAACCCAGCACTCTGGGAGTCTGAGGTGGGAGGATGACTGGTGCCCAGGAGGTCAAGGTCAGCCTGGGACACACTGGGAGACCCCATCTCCAAACCCATTCAAATACGAGTTCTGAGTTTGTGGTGCCAGACGTCTCTACCAATCTGGACGCTGAGGCGGGAATATTGTCGGATCCCATGATTTCGAGGCTGGCAGAGAAAGACGGTTGTGTCACCAGGCCCCAGCCTGAGCCAGAGAGCCAGACCCTGTCTCCAAAAACATCAGAATCATACACAGATCTCAACTGTGCACGATGTGTTCACAGGGTGACTGATTTAGACCCAGAAAAAATGGGACTGGGGTAAGAAATTTACCTGGGTGAGGGATGTGTCCCCTGACTGGCCCTAGTTGGGTGGTTTGAGCACATACTGGGCAAGATAGTAAGGAAAGAAAAGAATAAAAGAAAGGAATGAAAGAAGAAAGAAAGGAAAGGTCCTTGTTGCCAAGTCAGGATGCCAGCCTGCCTGGGGAACATTTCTCACCTCGGAGAGGAAAGCCGGCAGGAACGTGGCCAGGGAGAAACAGGAACTCCTGCACCAAAGCAGGGGCATCCATTTGGGTTTTGGGGCTGGAAGGTGCCGAGCTTGGGGGACACTCACATGAGGGGTGGCAGGGTGGAAAGGACTGAGCACAGATTGTTTGCAGAAGAATGGTTTTCTTTCTTTCCTTTCTTCCTTCATTTCTTTTCCTTCCTTCCTTCCTTCTTTCCTTCTTTCTTTATTTCTTTCCTTCCTTCCTTCTTTCTTTCGTTCTTTCTTTCATTCTTTTCTTTCCTCAGTATATTGCACAGGATGCTCTTAAACCACCCAACTAGGGTCATCCTCTTGGCCTGGGTCTCCCAATCTGTTGTGATCACAGGTTTACCATTTGGTCAACATCGTGGCTTCCTTCCTGGTGTTGAACTGTGGGGTGGGAGGCAATCCTCCTGCCGAGGACTGCCCTCACCCATGATTTTCTGTATTTTGCTTGGTGTCGAGCTGGGGATTGCTGTTGTGTTCAGCCTGTTCTCAAGCTCCCGGGCTCTGTCCAGTTCCTGTCTCAGCCTCCCTGTGTGCCAAGGAGACAGGAGTGAGTCACCCGGTCATCCCTGCAGCACCAAAAGTTTGAGAGTCCAGACCTCCCTTTCCCCACAGCATCACCTGGGAGGAGTGAGCAGGTCCACCCTGGGGAACAAGGCAGGAAGAGGGGCGAGTGCCATGGCAGAAACATGCCCATGTGCCAGACACTGACCCTGTAGAGGGTTCGGTGCATGAATCAGGCCACATTCTTCAGTGTCCTGGGTCATCAGAAGTGAGCAGACCTTGTGGTGGGGCCCAAATGGTGGTGTGGAGGCCGGGCCTGGGGGCTCACAACTGTCATCCTGGCACTCTGGTAGGCTGAGGCGAGAGGACGGCCTGATCCCACGAATTCGAGACCAGCTCAGACACCTTGGCAAGACCTCGTCACTGCAAAAATTCAAAAAAATGAGCCGAGCTTGGTGGCGCAGGCCTTTCGTTCTGGCCACTCAGTAGGCTGTGGCAGGAGAATGGCTGGAGTCCAGCCAGTGGATGTTGCGGTGGCCGAGAGAGGATCCCAGTGCTCTGGCATGGGCGACAGAGTGGGACTCTGACTCAGAATAATAATGCGAAAAATGACCACCACTACAACCACAGGCCAGGCTCAGGGGCTCAGCCTGGCATCCAGGCCCTTTGGAGGCCCATGCAAGTGATGGTCTGGGACTGCAGGTTCAATACCAACTAGGGACATGGAGCAAGACCTCATATTGCCCAACAAAAAAAATCCAAAGTCTAGCAGTGCATGGTGGCACAGGCCTGTGGTTCCAACCACTCTTGGAACTGAGATGGGAGGATCGCATGAGTCCAACAGGTGAAATCCGCAGTGGCCATGTGCATGCCCCTGATCTCCCGTCTTACAAAGTGGGATTCTGACCCCAAATAATAATTATCACCACCACCAGCAGCACCACCACCACCAGCCCTGCTACCCAGCGTGAGGAGTCATCCTCAGGGATGTGAGAGGAAAATGCACTTTCTGGCCTGTCGTTCATGGGAGGTTTCAAAGGTGGCCACTGGGCACCTCCGTCCCATGCCTTTGGCCACGTGCCCCACAAGAACTGCCTCCACCCTCCACAATTGTGACCAACATGAAAGACATGTGTGAGCTCAAAGAAGAGATGACCCTTAACCAGGGCGGCCATCGGGCACCAAGCAATCAAGGCATTCCGGCAAGGCCATGGCCAGCACAGGACCCGGTCACCCTGTCTTCTACCATTGGACATGGGGAGGTCCCCTTCCTCTCCTGATCACTCCATCATCCCCCTCCTAT
The DNA here is from genome assembly GCF_000164805.1 of Carlito syrichta. Classification (NCBI taxonomy): domain Eukaryota; kingdom Metazoa; phylum Chordata; class Mammalia; order Primates; family Tarsiidae; genus Carlito; species Carlito syrichta. The sequence goes on from NW_006961973.1 coordinate 7,022, forward strand.
GTGGACCATTCTTGGGGAGCCATGGACACCCACCGTGATGCATGGTGGAGGCGTCATTTGTGTTGCCAGAGTCTCTGTCTGCAGGGCTGGGCATGTCAACATGATTGTGGTTCCCGGGTCCTCAACCTGGTGGGATCAGGCAGTAATCCTGACTCAGGCCCTGAGCAGCCGGGTTTCCATGGGACATCACGCTTGACTTGATTTTGGGACCACTTGTCGAGATGAGGTATGGTTATATTGCCCGCACTGCTCTCTGACATTGGGCTCAGGCAGTCTCCCACCTTGGCCTCCCAGGGTATGGGGCTGATGACTGTGAGCAACGGTGCCCAGCCTAGACTTACCCATTCTGCCAGTGGGGGAGACACAAAGAAATGCCCCTGGATGGAGTCCACTGGATCCCATGTAGCCAGGACCTTGAGCGACTCCAGAGTTTGCGTTCCAGGTAACAACAAAGTCATGGTACTTGGCCCAGGTTGGTCTCAAACTCCCAGACTCCAGCAGTCCCCCGACTTGGACTTCCAAATCCAGATTGTCTGCAGAACCACCATCTTTCGGGAACTCTTGACCCAAGGCTGGGGCCTCTTCCAAAATGATCTCTGTCTTTTAACGATGATTCCAAATCCATACAAAAATGGATGCTCTTCTTTATTTCCTTTTTCCTTTTTATCTTTGAGTCGGAGTCTCACTCAATTTCCCAGGCTGGAGGGCAATGGCTCGCTTTCGGTCACCACAGCTTTGACCCTCTGGGCTCCCACGATCTTTACCCCAGCCGTTCAAGGAGCCAGAATGACAGGGACATGCCACCATGCCTGGTTCATTTGGTATGCAGGGTAGAGATGAGTGTCACCAAGGTGTCCGAACAGGTCTTGTCCCACAGGCTCAGGCTGGCCGCTGGTCTTGGCCTCCCAAACTGGAGGATGATGTGGTTGAGCCCCAGAACACGGCCACAATCCTTTGTCTAAAACGAACCAGAAGGCCTTGCACAGCCACCCACATTTGGAACCCCATTGCTCTAGGAGGCCGAGGAAGGAGATTGGCGAAGTCCAGGAGCACAAGGCCCGCCTGGGTCATGCAGGGAGACCCCATTTCCACATTCATCCAAACAGTGGCTATAGGGTAGAGGCACCCATCATCCAGGCCACTCCAGAGACTGAGGCAGGAGGATCACTGGAACCCACGATTTCGTGGCTGGCGGTGATCGACGGTCGTGTCTTCTGTCCCCAGCTTGGGCCACAGAGCCAGACGCAGTCTCCAAAAACAGAATTGTAAACAGATTCTCAACTGCACAGGATGTGAACACAGGATGACTGGATTTAGAACCAGGAAAAATGGGATTGGGGAGAAGAAATGTCCCTAGGTGAGAGATGTGTCCCCGGCCTTTCTTAGCAGAAGGTCCTTTTTATGAGTTGGAAGGTTGACCTGCCTGGGTTACATTTCACACCTTAGATAAGAGAGCCATCAGGAAAATGGCCAGGGAGTCTTGGAAGCTCTCAAACCATGCGTGGCCTTCCATTTGTGGGGGTTGATGTTGAAAGTGCTGAGCTTGGGGATCCTTCACATGCGGGGGTGGCAGTGGTGAAGTACGGAGTGCAGAAGTTTTGCAGGAGAATGAATTTCTTTCCTTCCTTCCTTCCTTCCTTTCTTTCATTTCTTTCCTCATTAGTTTGCCTATGCTGCACTCAAACCCCCCAACTCAGACCATCCTTGTGACCTGGGTCTCCCAAACTGCTGCGTTCTCAGGCTTTGAATTTGATCAACATCCTGGTCTCCTGCCTGTTTTTGAACTCTGGCCTGGAGTCGATCCTCCCGCCAAAACACAGCCTCACCCAAGATTTTCTGGGTTTTGATAAAGGTCGAGGTGGGGGTTTGTTAGGGTGTCCAGCCTGGACTGGCCATCTTCCCATCTTGGCCTTCCCCAGTGCTGAGGAGAGAGACGTGAGTCACCTGACCATCCCCACTCCACCAAAGGTTTGAGAGTCACGTCCTCCCTTTCCCTGAGGTGCCCCCTGGGAGGAGTGAGGAACCTGGGGAACAAGGCAGAAGGAGGGGTTGGCACCCTGGCAGAGACACACCCTTGTGCCAGGTCCTGCACCCATGGGAAACTTGGGTGAATTTATCCACCTTCTCCGGGATCCCGAGTCGTTGGAAGGGAGCAGGCCTCACAGTGGTCCCAATGAGTGGTGTGAAGGGCAGTTGCTGGGGCTCACACTATCTT
>NW_006961974.1:0-771 GCF_000164805.1 Carlito syrichta
ATTCTTTGTTCCACTAGGTCTCAGTTTCTTTAGAACTTTTCTTTATATGTTATGCACACATGTACAATCATATAGTGTTTATCCAAATGCATGAGTAGTATCCCATGCATATCACAAATGTCCTCCTCCTCCTCCTCCTTTTGAGTTGGAGTCTCACTCCATCGACCAGACTGGAGTACAGTGGCATGTTCTCGGCCACTCCAGTGTTGACCTGCTAGACTCTGGGGATCCTTCTGCCACAGCCTTCTCCCAAAATGCTGGGATTACAGGCTTGAGCTACTGCACCTGACCAGGTTTTTCTTTTTATAGTCTCTCAGGGGTATCTGAGTTTAATATCTCTCCATTTATTGGGAAGATTTTTTCTTTTGTTTTTTATTGGGAAGATTTTTTCTTTTGTTTTTTATTTTAAAGATGTGGGGTACCATTCAGGGTTAGGAACATAATTAGCAGACTTTTTATACTTCTTTAAGCACAAAGCAGAAAGTGGCCATGCCAAAACAAAGCTTCAAGGAGGCCTGGTAGTTTCTAGGTACCATATCTGTAGTCTCTAGTCTCTTGGGGAAGGATAGTTAGATATTAACAACTAGCCTGGTATCCATTCCTTTCTAAGGGATGGGATGAGAAGAGCATGGGAGTAACATGACCCCAGCAAGCCAGAGTGTGTTGACTGTGTGTATGCACTGTGTGTGTGTGTGTGTGTACATGCACATGCACCTGCATTTAGTATGAGAGGTGGTTTCAGAGAAAGGAACCTGGTCTCTATATTTCAAA
>NW_006961975.1:0-752 GCF_000164805.1 Carlito syrichta
CACCTTATCATTAAATCTTATAATTATTATTGACGTATGATTTTTAAAATCATAACACTAAAATTCTTTCTATTTTAATAAAACTACGACTTTAACCCAAAACTTAAATCTTTTTTCCTAGTATATTAATACATGGCTACGGGCAAAATTTCCTATTGTCATATTAGAAGCAAAAACAACACCGTTGGGAAAATTTCGGTATACTAATCAAAGAAACTTAAAATTGGCCTACAGGAACAGGAACTAAAGTCATAATCTGAGATAAGGAAACTTAAAAGCTTAAATAAAACTTAAAAGTTTTCTACGAATGCTTATTACTGTTTAAATCTTTCCGATGGCAAATGTATCGTCTTAAATGTATGTTTTATCCAAACAAATCTATTCTAAAAATCAAATAGTAGCTGTCACACTCTTGGATAATGGACTGCACGGTTACCAGGACAATAGCCACGGGCTGAAGCAAACAGAGTTTTGGCATGTAAAGAAACTAGAAAAACGTCCTGCCTGGCTAGAGGCAGGGCAATAAAACGATTATGGTAATTTAGTTTCTAATCTTAATCCTAGGAGAAACTGCCTTTGTGAACAAGAGCTGACTAACCAGTCTACCATTAAATAGAAGTCTAAAAATATCTAGAAAGAAGTACAATTTAGAAAGGGACAAGGTCATATAAAATAATTCTGCTGTTCAACTTTCCATCAGTGTATAGAGATTTACTTATAAGTTTTACTGCCATGTATGCACACCGGTCACT
>NW_006961976.1:0-742 GCF_000164805.1 Carlito syrichta
GAAATAACTAGCTAGCCTGCTCTCTAGCCTTCTGAATTGATGAGCTTTTCAACTAGCTAGGGAGATGGCTAGCCAACTGACTTGAGGTGACATAACTAGCTATCCAGCTGCTTAACCATCTGATTTAACTAGTTGAGTAATGAGCTAGGCAGCTCGCAAGCCAGGTGTCTAAACTAGTTGACTTAACTAGATATCCAATTGGACAGCCAGCTGACTCAACTAGTGCTCTACCTCTCTAGCCACTTGAATAGCCAACTGTCTTAACTAGCTGACTTAATTAGCTAGCCAGCTGGTTAGTCAACTGACTTAAGTAGGTCACTAACTAGCCAGCCAGCTGGCTACTGAGCTGGCTTAATTAGCTGTCTTAACTAGCTGGCCTGCTTTCTAGCCCGTTGAATTAACTAGTTTGCTACATAGCTAGCCAGCTGGCTATCCAGCTGAATTAACTAGGTGACTTAACTTGCCAGCCAGCTGTCTAGTCAACTGACTTAACTAGCAGGCCATCTAAGAAGCCAGATGTCTAGTAAACTGACTTAACTTGGTGATTAAACTAGCGAGCCATCTGGCTAGACAACTGACAAAACTTGCTAGCTATCTAGCTAGCAAGCTGGTTAGCCAACTGACTTAAGTAGCTCTCTACCTCTCTAGCCACCTGGATAGCAAGTGACAACTAGCTGACTTAATTAGCTAGCCAGTTGGCTAGGCAACAGACAACAATGTCACTAACTAGCTAGGCAGCTGG
>NW_006961977.1:0-480 GCF_000164805.1 Carlito syrichta
GAGGGGCACGCCCTATGCAGACAAACAGAATTTAACACTGAGAATACAAATTCACAAAACCAAAATGGTTACATTTAGATCTTTGAGAACAAGACTCCCTTTTCTACATTCAAAACTCTCAATCTCATAATACTTGGAATGATGGTAGGTCTCTATGACCATTTAAACTTTTGTAAATGCAAATCAAGAATGGAAAAACTTCCACTGTTTATAGTTCATTGTTCTTTTTTGCTAAAATGCATGGGGCTATACAAGGAGCTACCTGATACCAATTTAACTTTCTTTTTTTTTTTTTTGAGTTGGAGTCTCACTCTGTCGCCCAGACTGGAGTGCAGTGGCCGCTTCCGGCCACTGCAGCCTCGACCTACTGGGCTCCGGCGATCCTTCCTCCTCAGCCTTCCAAGTAGCCGGAATTACAGGCATGCGCTATCACACCCGGCTGATTTTTTGATTTATTGTAGAGATGAGGTGTCACTGCCC
>NW_006961978.1:0-778 GCF_000164805.1 Carlito syrichta
CAGCAAAACCGGTTTATTCCCTGGGAAGTGATGCAGACCACAAGGCCAGAGCTTTTGCTTAACTCTTGGGTACTCCATGGCTGTCTCCTGCATGATGTTCATAAGAACTTAGAGATGGATACTTAACATATGAATAATAGTTATCTGAATAGAACAGTAGTTCAAAAATGGGCAAGCGTTTAGCTTTCCATTTAAAAAAGAAAAATTGATTAGGATTCCTGTTTCCTTTCATTACTGAAGGTGTCAGATGATTCTTTAAGTGAAACCCCAATTTTCTCTTGTCTGATGAAGCTGGTATAAGTGGAATTGTTTCGACATTGACTTTGACATAAAAGAATTGTTGAATCAAACTCTTTCATTTCAGTGCCAGGCCTTGGACTCATTCTTGAGTTTATGTACAGGACTCTTTTTTGTACACCTGTGACCTCACTAGAGCCACTTCTGGTGCTATATCTTGACTTAGTAGACACAAACACGGCAACTTAGGGCTATATCAGGACTCAGAAGATCCCAAACATGGCATCAAGTTGTGGGGCTGTGTTGTTTTACTCTCTGTGGCTTGGGGGTAGAGTCATGTATTAATATTTTCTGTGCTGACTCAGAAAGACCATGGGGCATACACTTAAATAAACCCCACCTGTGGGCCATATAGGCATTGCTTCATTCTATACTGGCCACTTCAGATCTTTTCAGGCAGAGTTGGATGAGACACAGAGAGGACTCCCAGCTGACAGCTTGTGCTGAGTCATTTTCCTGTTGCATTTCATAGCTCAGCCAA
>NW_006961979.1:0-7202 GCF_000164805.1 Carlito syrichta
AAAATATGTAATACATTGCTGTTAACTCTAGTCATTCTGCTCCACTATTGAACATTAGTACTTATTCCTTCTATCTGTTGTATGTTTGTGCCCATCAGCCAACCTCTTTCCATCCCTGTCCACCCCACTTCCCAGCCTCTGGTAACCATTATCCTACTCTCTACCTCCATGAGATCAACTTTCTAGCTTTCATATTAGTGGGAATATTCAATATTTGTCTTTTTGTGCCTCCCAAGTAGCTGGGACTACAGGGACATGCCATCATACCCAACTAATTTTTTTTAAGTGATGAGGTCTTGCAATGATGCCCAAGCTGGTCTCAAACTCGTGGCCTCAAGTGATTCCCCTACCTCCACCTCCCAAAGTGCTGGGATTACAGGTATGAGCCACCACTTTGACCTCATTCTTTTTTTGTGGCTGACTAGTAGTCCATTTTCTTTATCCATTAATCCATTGACAGACATTTAGGTTAATTCCATATTTTTGCTATTGTGGATAATGCTGCAATAAACATGGAGATGCAGAGAGTCCTTTGAAAGATTGCATTTTGTCTTAAAATGTCTCTATTTGTCTACATTTCTGAGACAATTTTTCTCTGGATATAGAATTCTAATTTGGCAGCTGTTTTATTTTAGCACATTAAACAACCATTACATTATGTTCTGGCTTTCATTGTTTCTGTTGAGAAGTCAGTTATGTTTTAATAGTGTTCTTTACCTGTAATCCCGCACCTTTGGGAGGCTGAGGTGAGTGGATTGCCTGAGCCCGCGGGTTTGAGACCCGCCCGGGCAACTTGGCCAGACCTCATCTTTACAATTAAAAAAAAAAAAAAAAAAAAAATGAGCCGGGCATGGTAGCGCACGCCTGTAGTTCCAGCCACTTGGAAAGCTGAGGCAGAAGGATCACTGGAGCCCAGCAGGTCGAGGCTGCAGTGGCCGGGAGTGGCCACTGCACTCCCGTCTGGGTGACAGAGTGAGACTCCAACTCGAAAAAAAAAATAGTGTTCTTTCCAAGGTAATATTTTTCCTGACTGTGAAATGGATCCCCACCACACCACAGATTTACTTCTGATGTCAAGACTGATGATGCCACTTACATACCCAGAAAGTATGAAAGGTTTATTGCACACATAATGAGCGAGACTGGGTAGAACAGGGCATGCATTCCAAACTGGATGGAAAATTGCTTGAGAAAACAGACAAAAACTGGTGTGGGACATTTATGGTGTTTGAAGATGGGGCTGGCTTAAGGTTCCCACCTGTGGGCTGAGGCTTATGTGTTTTGAAGCTGGTACCGAAGGAGAGAACACCTGGGCTTTATTAGCTTGCTGAGATGTGGAGTAAAGGGGTAAGAGATGGGGGAGGGCTTAAGTTATCAAGAAACATCAAAAATACAGCCAATACTCTAGAACAGGTGTTAAGTAATTTTATTATAAATTGATGTGGTTTTATGTTTTTCTTGATTGGAGTTTGTGGTACTTCTTGAATCTTTGGGCTGATAGCTTTCGTTTTGAAAAGTTCTCAAAAATTTTTCTTCAGATATTGCTTCTGTTTCATTCTCTATTTCCCTTTTGGGATTCTAATTACACATATATTTGACTTTGTCATAATACTATAAATATCTCAACAACTCCTTTCAGTATTTTGCATCATTTTGTGGTATAGTCTAAATATTTCCTCTGGCTTGTCTTTCAGTTTACTATTTATTTTCATCAACCTAGTAGAAATCCATGCACCGATATCTTAATTTTACTGCTTATGTTTAGTTCGAAATTGGTTCCTTTTTATAGCTTCTACTTTTCTACTCGAACCCTTACTCTTTTGTATTAATTCCTTGGAAATACTAAATTTGGTAAAAAAGCAGCCCCACATGCAATCTATATGGGCTTCGTTCTCCAAAAGTTTGGCTCCATAATTCTTTATTGGCTTGGTAGTACTCAGGTACTTTCAATTGTTTTTATTTTCTTCTCTACATACACAGAAAAAATACACTTTTTTTTAGAGCACATATCTGAAATTTACACCTCTGATTTTTTCTTTTATTTAATTAATCATAAAAGCACAAGGGAGGGATTGACAGTCACAGGACCCTGCATGGAGAGGGAGGGGGCACATAACACAATGTGTATCTGATCCTAAACCAGGGGAAGTGAGGACCATTTATATACATAAATATAAATATACATGTACACTTTTGTCCAACTTTTCTGTCTGTTCCCAGTAATAGAGTGGTTTGAACCACTTACTGGAAATTACCAGAAGTCTAGAGACTTGCTTTTAAATATTTATGACATTTTACAAGACAACAGTCCAAGTTTGTAGAAAGTCAATATCATGAAAAAGATATGAGAAAATGATTCTAGGTTGAGAGACTGAAGAGAGACATAACAAACTAATGCAATGTGTGGACCTTGATTGATTCCAAGTTTATTCTTTCTGATGTATTTAGACTGTAGTGCAGTGGCATAATGACGGCCCATTGTAGCCTCAAACTCCTGGGCTCAAGCAATCCTCCTGTCTCAGCCTCCTGAGTAGCTGGGATTATAGGTGTGCCCCACCATGCTTGGCTAATTTTTCTATTTTTGTAGAGACAGGTTCTCGCTTTGGTGCCCAGGTTCGTCTCAAACTCTTGCCTTCAAGCAGTCCTCCTGCCTGGGCCTCCCAAAGTGCTGGAATTACAGGCATGAGCTACTTGCCTGTATCACTGGCCTTGATTCCAAGTTTAAATGAACCAACTTGTACAAATCATTCTGAAAAGAACAAGGGGAATTTGAATATAAGATTGTGTATTAGCTGATATCAGAAAATTGTTGTTAACTTTTTTGGGCAAGATACTAGCATTGTGGTTCTAAATAAAATTATACAAATGTCATTTTTGTAGAACTGCAATGTATTTATCCTGATACTCTATCAGGATATCTGGCTAAAACATGAAGCAAACTTAGCAAAGTGTAAATGACTACAACTTATGTGATGAACTCATGGGTGTTTATCATAATTATGTTTTTGTGTATATTTGAAATATTTCATAATAAAAATAACTTTTTAATTGAATTTCATACTCATAGTAAATTTTCTATCTATAATTTCTAAAGTTTTACCTAGTAATTAATGAGAAAACTTACAGACCCATCTGATACTTAGTTTTGTCCAATTGTTTTAAACTTTTATATAATTTTTATAATTCTTAATTATAATATACAGAAAATTAAATAATTTTAATAATTAAGGAGACACTATAACTTGATGGCAAGTTGGAAAATATGTTACTATAAAACATGAAATCAAATGTTCCTGCATACAGAATTTTAATGATTTTTAAGTAATTGTAAGCTCAAAAACACTACAACAGAAAAGTTCTTTGGTTGTAATGACCTGTGTGCCCACAGGGAAAAGTCTGTAAAACTTTTAAAAGTAGTGTACTATAATTTTGACAAGTTCTAAACAAATTACTTGGACAGAATTTTATTACAAAACCAGGTTAGATTTTTTCTTAAGTAAAAACTAAAAAGTATCTTATTGTGGCTTACATATTCTTTGAAGTTAGATATAGCTCTCTAGCCCACTGTTATTTAAGACATTTCATCTGTTTTAGTATACATTTTCTAATACCAGATGAAAATGGAAGCTAGTGAACTATTTGGGAATGCAGCTTCCCCTGGCCAGATAAGTTTCCCTGCTGTAATGTTCATGAATATTAGGATTAGGATAATATTTCCTGATGTTTTTAGTGATCAGTGTTGTATAGTAACACTATGCCAAAGTAATCAGCTGTGACAATTGTTGGAGAAACTGCTTTTCAAAAGCCAGGTGGTCTCTCTTAACTTCCTTGTAGCTTCTTCCAACAGGAACATCCTACTTCACTGTGTTCAATACAATTGCACTACCTCATTCTACCAAGTCCCCACACTCCCAAGAAGGCTTATTATGCATTTGTGTGTGACAGAAAACTGAAATTGCTTTAGTAGAACAATTGCTTTTCTAGTTAATTCTTTAACTCTCATTTCCTGCTTAAAATCCAAGATGAGATTAGGGAAGACTACAGCTGAGATAAATCCTGGCCCTAATTATTTCAACAAGTTTTCCTTATAAACTAATTTCTCTTGCCAAAATAATGTTCTGTGTTTAAAACAGAGGTCACAACTTGACCTCTTGTGGGCCAAATTGGCCTACAGTTATGGTTTGGCTCTTACTAAGTTTACACACACACACACATGCACATGCAGACACAAATGTGCATGAGTGCAAATGTGAAACAGCTATCTACATAAAAACCCAGATTTCCAGACTCGTTTTAAAACAGCTGAGGGTCTGGTGCTCTGAGCCCAGTACCAGGAAACAGGAATTACCAGCTAGAATAGAGTGACAGCAACTCCAGTATGCCACCTGCCTAACCCCTGAAAATAATTTAATTTTGTTACTTCTGGTTTAAATGCATTTTGTGCTCAATTCAATAAAATATGCCTATCATTCCTGAAATGAAGATTTTCCAACCTTCTGATTTGTCTCTTTTTACTTATTGATTCTTACAAGGTAAAAATGTAAAGCACATTTAAAAATTCTGTCTACTGGGTGAGACCTTGTCTCTACAATAAATCAAAAAGTTAAAAAAATAAAAAAATAAAATAAAAATTCTGTCTAAAAGTACTTTAAGCTATTGATTTGTTCTTTCATTCATTCATTCACTCATTCATTCCTAGGCTCAAGCAATCCCCCCAATTCAGCCTTCCCAGTAGCTGGGACTACAGGCATGCACCACCACGTCCAGGTAATTTTCTATTTTTTGTAGAGCTGGGCTCTCACTTTGTTGGTCTCACTTTCTTGCCCAGGCTGGTGTTGAACTCCTTGTCTCAAGTGATCCTCCTGCCTTGGCCTCTCAACATACAGAGTTGCAAGCATAACCCATCATACCTAGTCAAGCTTTTTAAAGAACTATCAGATGAAAAATCTTTAAACCATGTGCCCTGGCAAAAGAAAATTTAAGTAAAGAAATATTTTAGTTTGCCTCACAAAAATCAAAATGTGCAGAAAACCTCTAAATTGAAATTGAGGAACATAATAAAGGGATGTGGCTGGCTCTACCCCATAATTATTCTGTATCTCATCCCTAATTCTGTCATCACTTAGGTCTCTTGTGGGTAGAGGTTTGTGACAATAACCATTCCTATTGCCAGCCCTGATGATTATAAAATTAGTTGGAGCCGGGCTCGGTGGCTCAGTCTGTAATCCCGTGCCTTTGGGAGGCTGAGGTGAGTGGATTGCCTGAGCCCGCGGGTTCAAGACCCGCGTGGGCAGCGAGACCTCATCTCTACAATAAATCAAAAAATCAGCTGAGCGTGGTAGTGCATGCCTGTAATTCCGCCTACTGAGAAGGCTGAGGCGGAAGGATTGCCGGAGCCCAGCAGGTCGAGGCTGCAGTGGCCAGGAGCGGCCACTGCACTCCAGTCTGGGCGACAGAGTGAGACTCCAACTCAAAAAAAATAAAAAAATAAAAAAATAATTATTTGGCCAAATGTTCTCCTTTTGGATGCTTCTGATGGTGGTCTTTTGGAAGAGACAGTCTCTCCTGCTGTTGGTGTTTCCCTTTATGGATTTATAATAGCCTATGGTTAGTAGAATTGTACTGCAATGAACCACATGGAAAACACTTTAAAGAGTTGAGTTTAACCTTAAAGCATTTTTGTAACACATGTGTTAAAAGTTCTAAGCAAGTCCTTGTCCAAACCCTATAACTGTAAATGTGATAATTTATTTTGTAATCATTTAACATTAAGTATTTGCTCATGGTATCTGGGATTCCTAAAAAGATAACCCTGCTACAATTCCTGCTTTGGTGAAACTGGTGATAGGTTACATGGAAGTTTTAACATCACTAAGTGTCTCTGCTGGGGGCATACCATTAAAAATCCAAGATTTTAGCAGGAGTCTGTACATTTTAGGGGAGTAATGCTAAGAATGTAAGAGATGAGATATACTGTAAACTGAAGTTATGTTTTTGGATGATATGTAGTTCTCAAACAGAAACACTGTTATGGGTTGAATTGTGTCATCCCCAAAAAGACATGTTGCAGTTATAGCCCCCAGTAACTCAGAATGTAATCTTATTGTGAAACTGGGTCTTAACAGAGGTAGTCAAGTTAAAATGAGGTAATTGGGGTCAGTTCTCATCCATTATGACTGTTGTCCTTATAAAAATAGGAAATGTAAGCACAGATTCACATAGAAGAAAGACAATGTGGAGACACACAGGGAGAATACCATGTGAAGACAAAGGATTGAAGTGATGCATTTACATGTCAAGGAATGCCTCAGTCTACCAGAAGTTAGAGAGACCTAGAACAGATTCTTTCCTGGTGCCTTCAGAGGGAGCACGGCGCTGGCAACACTTGGATTTTAGACTTCTGGTCTCCAGTCAGAACTGTGAGACAATACATATCTGTTGGTTTAAGTCGCCTAGTTTGCAGTACTTTGTTAAAGCAACTTTGGGAAATTATTACAAGCACCTTCCCAAAACTGTATATGAGGGGAACACTCCCCCCAAAAAGACATTGTGTTTTGGAGGGTGGACCCCTTGTAATACAGGCTTTCCCCACTAGAAAATTGTTCTAGGGACTCATCGGCATCAGTGTACCAGCTAGCGTTGTTGTGAGAGACTACATTCAGCTTCAGGTGAATATTTTTGGGGAGATTCTTTCAGTGTGTTTACTCATTTCATGACGGGTGATTTACCAGCACACGTGCTCACACTGTTCTGAGTATTTGGCAGTTTCTGACTAGAAGTGGCATGACCTCTATTGCCCCACCCTCCCTATTCACCTGATCTCACCCCAAGTGACTTTTTTTTGTTTCCCTGGATGAAAAAAGTCCTCAATGGGAAACATTTTGCCAATGTGGAAGAGGTGAAACAAAAATAGAAGCACTAAAAGGCATCAGCATCAATGAGCTTGAAAACTGTTTTGAGCAGTGGAAAAAGTGTCTTGATAGGTGTATTGCATCAAACAGAGAGGACTTTGAAGGTGACTGAAATTTAAACTGTAAGAATAAATACACAATTTTTTTAATTAAATTCTGCTTTTTTGACCTGTCTCATCTTTTATTCTTTATATATAGGAGGGTCTTTTGACTACCAATTTTTCTCTTATTTTTAGTGTTTTGACATAGATTTGTATGCTGTTTTGTAAGAACTTAAGAATTCTATCACTG
>NW_006961980.1:0-4373 GCF_000164805.1 Carlito syrichta
AAACATTAGGTTTAAGTCCTCTAGGATTCACTCCTGTTGGAGTGGCGTAACAAAAGTAGGACAAGCTGGGCAATTCTTAACAATCTGTCTGGCTGTTTCTCTAGGTAGATGAAACTGGTAACGTAAGGCAGTAGCATTTTGATGATGAATTTTATGAGAAAGCTGAGCCTGTGTTACAGCCTCAGTTTCCTCTGCACTACATATAGTAGGTTTAGTTAACGTATTGGCTAATTGATTGCCTTGGTATAGAGGTCCAGGGAGGCCAGAATGAGATCTAATATGACCCACAAAGAACTGTTCCTTTCTGTCTCTAATCAGTTGTTGTAATTGAGTTAACAGTTCCAAAACTGACATTTTGTTAATAGGAATAGTAGCTGTTTCAATATGAGGAAACAGTCCTTTAATATAGCAAGAATCAGTATATAAATTAAATTTAGAGTCTTTCGGGGCTGTGAAAGCATATAAAACTGCCCTTAATTCTGTTTTCTGTGGTGAAGTTTCTGAGGTTTCCAGCACATGAGACTCATTATTAATGATTGTTATGGCTTTCCCATTAGAAGAGCTGTCAGTAAAGACCAAGGCTGCCCCCTCGAGGGCAGTTGAGTAACAATTACGAGGAAAGACTATAGGGTTTTGCTTCACAAATTGTAACAATGGACTTTTAGGTACTTGAAACAAGACTTGTCACCTATAATCAGTTAAAGCTACTTGCCAGTCGTTACTAGTTTGAAACAAAGTTTAAAATTGAAACTTATCATAAGGAACAATTATATTATATACATCATGTCCAAATAATTCAATACTTCTATGTCTCCCTTTGGTTATAAGTAAGGATACTAAGTGAGGATAAGAAGTCAATATTTTCTTAGATGACACTGGTAGATGGAGCCATTCCATTGGTCCTTCTTGCCACAGACATCCTGTGGGAGTATGGAAAGTGGCCAGAATAATTAATCTCAAGGCAGGTGGTCGTCTACTCTTTTAACCTTTTGAGACTCAATAGCCCCTTCCATGAGGGACAAGGTTTCCTTGACCTTTGATGTTAAAATTCTCTTAGAATTGGGAGAAGAATCCCCCTGTAAAATATTGAACAAAGGTTTCAAGTCTGCCATGGTAATATGTAAATAAGGTCTAATCCAATTAATATCCCCCAACAATTTTAGGAAATCATTTAATGTCACCAAGTGATCTTTTCGTAATTGTAAAGGTTGGTGACTTACTGTTTGCGTATACAATACACGGCCAAGATATGTGAAAGGAGGATTGGTTTGAATTTTTGGGGGGGAATTTTTTAAACCACAATCAGATAAAGCAGTCACAGCTTCATTAAGAATATTATGTAAAAGGACACAATTCTCATGAGCCAACAAAATGTCATCCATATAATGGATTAAATAGAGATTAGGATATTGGCTTCTAATACCTTGCAAAGCAGCATCCACATACTTCTGACACAAGGTGGGGCTGTTCTTCATTCCTTGTGGCAGGACTTTCCACTGAAATCTTTGAAAAGGTTGCTTTAAATTCTCAGAGGGTAAATTGAATGCAAATCATTTACAATCCTCTGGGCTTAAAGGTATAGTAAAGAAACAATCCTGTAAATCAATTACTATAATATTAAAGTTAACAGGTATAGTGGCTGGGGATGGCAATCCAGCCTGCATGCTCCCATGGCTTCCATAGTAGCATTAATAGCTCTTAAATCCCGTAAAACTCCATTTACCAGATTTTTTCTTAATGACAAAAATAGGAGTGTTTCAAAGGCTGGTAGAAGGCTATATATGACCAGCCTATAATTGTTGCTGAACTAGTTCTTTAGCTGACTTAAGTTTCTCCGAGGGCATGGGCCATTGTTCCACCCAAACCAGTTTGTTGTGTTTCCAGATGATAGGATCGGCAGTTTCAGGAACAATGGCCCCTATTTTAAATTTGGACAGCCATTGTCAGCTTGATTTGTCTTTTCATTAACTTGGACAGGTTCCTGCAGTCCCTGTCCGTCTTTACCAAGTCCTTTAAAGGGATCATAGCCCATTTGTAGCATTTGTGCTAAAACTTTGTCATTAGGGCTATGTAAAACATGCCCATTTGAGCTAGAATGTCTCTTCCCCATAATGTAAAGGGGATAGATTGAATGACATATGGGCAAAAAGTTCCTGAAGTCTCATTGTCCAGTTTAAAATTTGAGAACTTTTAGCCACTGAGGGTACTCGACCAATACCTATAAGTCCCAAAGGAGTCATTTGAGTTGGCCACAAAGCAGGCCAGTCCTTCTCGGCAATACAGAAACCATTGGCTCCAGTGTCTAACAAACCTTTAATTTTAACTCCTTGTATATATAAACCTTTTAGAGGTCTGGAATTAGTAACCTCCTGAACCCAAAAAGCAACTTCACTAGAACCAAATCCAGAGTCACCCCGAGGCAGGTTAAAGTTTTACCTGGTTTATGATAAGGCAGGAGCAGCAACTGGGCTATTCTCTGACCTTTATTAAACTGCACAGTCTTATTAGGGGGAGTGACAAGCACCTGGATTTCCCCTGTGTAATTTGAACCCACCACTCCAGGAATAATGGAAATTCCTTGCAGGGACAAGGAACTTCTGCCTAATAACACACCCACTATTCCATCTGGAAGAGGGCCCTTAACCCCTGTGGTAATTGGGGTCACCAGTACATATGGGGGTTAATATTGTTGTGGTAGAGGAACAGAGGTCCAGTCCTGTGCTCCCTGGGGTGGCTCGGATGAGCTCTGTGATGGAACAAAAGGAATGAACAGGTTCATGGTGGAGGCTGCCCCTATTGTTATCTGGGGCTGGGGCTGGCCCCTCTGGCCGTTTCCCTGGTTCAGGATGGCCTGCTGTTGCACTAATAAAGTGCCATCTTTATGAAATTTAGACCGACACTCTGCCTAATGAAATCCTTTTTGACATCTTGGACACAAGGACTTTGGATGACAAAGCCCAGCGGGCGGTTTTGGTGGGGAATTTACTATCCCGTTTGGTTGGACAATTTCTACTGAAACGTCCAACTTACCCACAATTAAAGCAAGTTGATAAAGAATTTTTTTTTGTTCATTATTAGTTCCTCACATACCCTGCACAACCTGAGGAAAGGTCTCCCCTTTCAAGACAGCAGCTATAGCCATGCCCTGCATAAAAGTCAGACTTACATCTGCACATCGTCTAACATAATCTGTTATTTGTCTGGTCTTTCTCACTGGTCTAATGAAGGCTTGGCAAGTGTTATTAGCATTTTCAAAAGCCAATTGTTTAATTAAAATTTATGCTGCTTCTTCCCTAGAAATTACCCAGTTGATGGCAGTGGTCACTCTGGAGACAAAATCCTCATAGTTTTCACCTGCTTTTTGTTTTATTTCAGACAAGATGGAGGTTGGAGTAGAATCAGCAGGCGATTTTTTCCAGGCAGTGACAGCACAGCGATTTATCTGAATCAGGACTTCTCTAGGTAATATCGCTTGGCTAGTATTTGTAGCATACAGCTCCAGTTCCTGTAAACATATCTTTAATGATAACAAACGTACCTGGCTGATGATTTTGATCTTGAGCCATATGAATTTGGACTTGGTCCGCATATTCTGTTCTCCACGGTATATAGGCTCATCTGGATAGACAACTCTTAACCAATTGCTGCCAATCAGGGACAGTAATCCACCGAGTAGCAAACTGGTCCAAAATGGTAACTGTATAAGAAACCAAAGGACCGTATTGTGAACATGCCTCTTTTAGTTCTTTCACCAATTTGTATGGCAGGGGTTCCGATTGAGCTGTGTCTACTCCATCAGTATTGGTGGAATAGAGCACTGGAAAACATGTTGTTAGACTGAAATCTCCTTCCTGCTCTGCCTCTGCTCAAGTGCCCTGTATACCAATTAGAAAAGGAGGAACACAACCGGGTGCAGAATCTGATTTTCTTACCTCTACCTTAGGAAGAGGAGCTTTGAAGAAAGGTGCATTAGTGTTCTCATTAGGATATTTTTGTTCATGGTATTTCACTGCTTCATCCTCTAATTCAGATTTATCCTGTGAAGATAATTTGTCATCATATAAAGGAGGTGCCGAAGCAGCGGTAAAAAGGAAAGTTTCTTCATCATCATCATCAGCAGCAGCTTTTATGGAAGGAAATTTCACATAGTCATGCTATGGATCTAAAGCATCTTTAATTAAATTTCACAAAACAAAAGCATCAGACGGCACATTCTCAAGACCATGCTGTATGTAATACAATTTTAATTCTTCCCCAACTTTGACCCAGGAATCCAAAGTTACTATACCTTCTTCTGGAAACCACAGACATTGTTCCTGAACAAAGTGCAAAAAACAAGCTAAATCATTAGAAGAGACCTTAGTTCCACATTT
>NW_006961981.1:0-2761 GCF_000164805.1 Carlito syrichta
TTTTAAAATAATCATTTGGCAATTGTTGGGAGACCTGATTACAGAGAGACAGGCAAACATGAAGGAGCAGAGCTAGAAAATGTGAACAGATTTATTTAGCTTCTCCTGCCTTTTTTTAATTCCAGTTTTAATATGATACTCACTTCTTAATGTTTGAATAGTTTTCCTTTATTTGACATTAGGAGTGAAATAGACATTCATCTTATTTTATGTATACAGGTAGCCTGATGTCTCAATTCCATTGAAAAAGTAACAGAAGGATGATAAATATTTTTATATCTACAGAAAGAGACATTTTCCAGTTCTCTTTGAGGAAGAAATAAACAAAAAGGTGCGGGCAGGGATGCCACTCCTCGATGCTTCCCCCCCCTTTGAAATTCTTGCAAAGATCTGTACGAGGATGATATATATGGCCATAGGGAGCTGAAGGTAGCATGCGCGTCCATCTCTAGAACAATGGATGAGTCAAATGTATTAAATCACACTACGAGGAGCTATATGGCAGTAAGAAACAATAAACCAGATATGTGACTTGAATTGATCCCCAAATAAGGTTGGATGAGAAAACTAGGACAGAGATGGGATTTACAAAACCCTTAATGGAATTGAAATGCACACAAACCACACCATATTTTACAAGACTGTGTCTGTGCTGA
Source organism: Carlito syrichta (assembly GCF_000164805.1). NCBI lineage: Eukaryota > Metazoa > Chordata > Mammalia > Primates > Tarsiidae > Carlito > Carlito syrichta. The sequence goes on from NW_006961981.1 coordinate 657, forward strand.
AGAACACGGATCAAAGGCACTATGAGTGGTTTGCTGGAAAAGGAAGGCACTCTGATGGTGATTAAGAAGTAAGGGGCAAAATCGGACATGAGACAGATCTTGTGCTGATGGGGATATGTAAAATGTATTTCCGTTTCAGACATGGCAAATGTGGAAAAGGGTGCCTGAGATTTGGTAATATGATAAATCTTATAGCTCAACATTATGCACAGAAAGTTCAACTAAAAATTGAACTGGGTGACAGAATGAGACCCCAATTCAAAAAAAGAATGACAGAATTAGACAATTAAAAATATAATAATAATTTTTTTAATGTAAAAGGAATAGGACATAGAAAAGCATTTCAATTGATAATGTCATAAACAAATGTTTTAAAGTTAAAATATTGGAAGTGTGACATGGAATATTTAACATGTGTAGCCACAGCATCCCCATTTACCCTCAGGTATTTTTCTTTTAATCTCCTTGATTCCTTGGATTCGGGTGTTTTTAAGTTGTCAAAAGCATTGGCACACTCGGCCCCCAAATGCCCATCTCTGAAATGCCTTTCTTCCCTTCTCTGCATCCCTGGCACAGCTTGAGTCCACATCCTGACTGTCTCTCACTTGGATTATGGCTATGGTTTCCTAAGTAGTCTCTCAAGGTCTGGTCTTGTCAGCAGCTCTCATGCTATATGATCTTTCCAAGGGAAAAAACGTGATGATTCAACTCCCTTTCTTATATTCTTGTGACTTTTCATATTATTTCAAGGGTATGATCCAAACCTAGCTTAGTTGGTTGATAGCCTTCATTACCTGGACTTTGATTATGACCATCCTTCTCAGCATTTCACTATTCACTTACCCTAAGGTTCCCTTCTCCAGTCATCCTGGTTTTCTTGGGCTTCTTGTCATTTTACTGAGGAATGTCACTGCCTATGTTTTTGACTCTTCAATAACTTGTATCTAAGCAATTCAAAAAATCTCAGCAACTTAGAATGAATGGATGACCCAGACAGGGTTGTTTAGCAGAGAAGATACCTGCTCATCTCCCACACTATATTTCTATGAAACATGGTCTCTTATTACTACTTATATGTGTTTGCTCATTTTTTTCTCATCTCATTGTAAAATTCTCCAGTACTGCAAGGTCTGCATCTAATTGCTTTTTCTGTAATTACCATTGCCTAGTATGATTCATAATATAGATACTGAATAAATATTGATAAATACTTATTCAGTAAGAAAAATTAAGAATTATTTTCAGTGTTCAATTAAAAAATAAGATCTCAGAAATTTTAAAAAGACATAAAATATTCATATACAATTTTGAACATTTGTTAAAATTCATAAACTTCTAGAGAATTAAAATAATGTGAAGCTTTAACTTCATTATAAGCATAGACACACATCCAAAATTCATAAAAATCCACATTAAAATAATAACAATAATAAATAAATAATAAACCCACATTAAAAATAATAACAATGAAAATATAGGGATGATGTCAAGTGAATAAGTATGCAAGTAGATTAAAATTTATTAAAATTGTTTTCACCTGGCATAAATCAAATGCCATCAATAACTTTGGAAAAATGGTAAAAAAAATATTGGAGTAAATATTGAAGTCAAAGATTAATTTAATTCATGAATAGTATATAAAACCAGTGATACATCAAAGTTGAGAAATCCAGTGATTCTTTTTTATTTAACTAGTTTGAAGAAATATACATTTTATTGATGTATCAGTTTTAAAAATTACTGATAAGTTTGCATATTATCAAAAAGACTTATTCCTTAGTGCTTCTTATGGTGAAATAATTCATGTTTAATGCTTTCAGTGGAGAATTTTAGAAAAAATATCAAGTTCTAGAATTAACAAGCAAAAAATACAGTGATACAAAAGTCATAGCATTTAGGAAGAAAAGGTATATAAGAGTCAAAGGTTAACATATATAGACACCTGCAGCATGGTAAATGTTTTAACAATCCAGGTAAAATAAATCAGATAGTGCAGTAAAATTCAAAACACCAGAAGAGCACCCCACAGCAGTTGTGTGTGGGGCAGGGGAACACTCAGAAGAAAGTGCAAGCAAAGTGTCAGGTGACCTAATCTGCCTTTGATA
>NW_006961982.1:0-7095 GCF_000164805.1 Carlito syrichta
AAAATTTTAGATGCTTATAAGCCACTCTTTGTTTGTCTCTAGTTCCTTTAAGCATCCTCACTCCCATTCTCTCACCGTACCTGCTTCAAGCCTCAGGAGAAATATCACCATCCTCTGACTCCCTCTGATGCCCCTACCAGCCCCTCCTGAACTCAATGTCCAACTACCAAGGTAAACTCTGCAGTATATCCCTTCCTTGACTCTTACCAGATGTCTCAGTGTCTCTGCTTGAAGAGTTCAAACCAGGATTAAACTTCTATTTGCAGATTTTTTTTCAGTTCTACCTTTTTTGCATGGACCCAAATATAAAGGCTGCATCCTAGCACTTTCACTGTCTTTCTCCTTTCATGGTCACAGCCACTTCTGGGTCATGCATAACACATGCATAATGTCTTCCTTGAACTGTAATAGTATTAATTATTAGTGACTCTTCACATCTATGGCATTAGAACAACACACATTAGGAAAACCCTTGCAGTGAACATGTTGTTCATCACATTCAAGATCAATCCCTGACTCCTAGGAGCGCGCACTCTGAAATAAACAATGAATAGACTTTTAGCCAAGAAAGTATAAGTGGTAAGCCTTTTATTTGTACGGATATTAGGTTTGACATTAATTTATCTCTAAAGTACAACCACAGAAGATAGGGGCATTTATGACTAGAATGAATAAAAATGGAGAATAACGGAATTCTAAGTACAGACAGGGAGAAGCTCAGAAAGTCATTTGTAGTTTATGGTCCCTCATTTTAGAACGATTTCACTGAGAAATGAAAGAAGGTTTAGTAAATATTGGGGACGAAGAAGCACCTGTCAAGTGGAGGGCCTGCGGTCAGCATCCAGGCTTGAGATGGAGTTTTTTCCTAGAATGTGCTAGAGGCACACACAGAGGATGCCCGGGGAAGGTTGTGATTTGGAAATGCGGAGAAACAGAAACCCAGGTGACTGTCCTGTAGCCAGACTCAGGAATCAAGTTAGGAAGCATAGAGGGGAGGACGTCACCCCAGCAGGAGGCAGCTGCAGAGTGGTAGATGGAGCTGTCACACCAGACAGCACAGCTGAGCCTCTGGCTAACACAGTGATATGCATCATGCACAATGTGTTTGTGAGGTGACGCCTTCCCAGCAGCGAGATAAATGTGTATTTACCTTTGTGCAATACCTCCTTTTATCTCAGCCTCACCTGAGACTCTGGGACTCGCTCGTACAGTGCTCACTGGGACACAGAAGCCCAGAGCAAAGCTAATTCAGCCACACCGACATTAAATCCAAGGTCTGGATCTCACTACATAATTTTTTAAAAAGTAATAAGGTATCCAATCACTTAAGAACATAACTAAGGACAGCATCAGTGGACTCATTAATATAATATCTTGACCTGAATCCATTAGCTCAAACCCTTTTTGCCTCTTTTTAGTACACTGAAACATTGTTCTTTGTGGATCTTCTATGTTCATAAATAGCATGGAATAAAAAGTACAGAATATGCCGTCTAAAAAAACTGTGGCAGCTGCAAATGTGAATTTGGTAGGAACTTAATTCCTGAACCAAGATTCCCTCAGTGGCAAAGTAAACTGTTCCTGCTTCTTTATGACATTGCAATTTAGAAAGTGGGAGAGAATTAGGGATCGCTGCGGCCCAACTCAGGGTTCCACTCCAACCTTCATTTTTTAACCAAAGTGAAAGAAGCTCACAATGTCGAGTGATGAGCTCTTGGCGGCCTTCTAGTTAGGGCCCTTTCACAAGCAGCCCATGCCTCCTTGGCCTGCTGCTCTATCCACATAACACAGAGCAGTCACAACTAGCCACACAGATCTACACCTACATCTACTGCAAAACCTTTAAACAAAACCATTAAACAAACAAGCAGCTGTGGGTTATTATGTCCGTTACTAGGAAAACAAACAGACAAAACCAAAATTGTGATTTTTATCTCCTTTATATTTATACCATTAATAAATGTTACAAGATCAAAAATAGATAACCTATGAGGGATTCCTGTTATCAGTCTTTCTTATAAATCTAATATGAGGATGATTTTCTACACATGCCTATCAGGAACCTTCTTATTTCTGCCAGCCTGCTGGATCTCGTCGAGAAGCTTACAAGAGGTTGTCTCTCCCCTGCAGGTTCAGGGAAGCCCCAGTATGTACCCACGGCTTCCCACTCTCCCCTACTCACTCCTGCAACTTAAAGATCTTCCAGGTCTCATCTCAAGACAGTATCTCCATGGTCACGGCAAAGCATTGAGCAAAACCACTATTTTATATTTTCTTGAAAATATCCTTTAAATTATCTACTATGAATCAAAAAGTGATACATTTATATGGTAAAAAAAAAAATTGTCACTCACTTCATACCTTTGGCTCCCTCGCTTGGGGATAGGGAAACACTAACAATTTCTTGAATGTCCTTCTGGAAATAATTCTGTAAATTTTGCATATACACATATTTGGGGGGACTTCAAATAAGAGCATGTTTTGGGGTTCCCATGAATACCCCACGGTTATGATGTGCTCAGCGATTTACTGGAAGGACTCACATGAGTCAAAAAGTTATACTTAGAGCATCTGAGATATATTACTGCAGAAACTCTGGAACAAAGGTATGCATGGGAGGAAATTAGAGAGGTCAGGCATGCCCTCTTTCTCTGTAAGAATTGCACAGACACATTTTTTCTTTCCAGCTGCAAACTACAAAGACATGGGAAGTCCACTCAAATCAGAGTCCAGACTTCTTAAGGGGTGCTAATCACACAGCTGCCTGACAAGCCAGGGTACAGACTCTGAACAGGCCCCAGGGATACCTCATGAACTTTCATGTTTATATTAAACAATGCTGACATCTCCATACATGCTGACCCACTGCCCAGGCCATACAAAGTACATCCTGATCACAGACCATGCGAACAGTCGTGGACTCTGGTTCTCATCACTCTAGCTTCAAGCTTTCCCAGAGATAACAAAGAATGAACTAAAACAAACCTACTGCTCTAATGTTTTCCTCACGGAGCATACTGTACACACTATTCTGTATTTTCCCTTTTTAAAACAAAATATCATAGTTATAATATTCATCTCACTTTTATCATGGCTGCATGTTGTTCTTTGGTGTGGAGGCACTACTGTTTGAGGACAGGATTACTATTTACTGCTGTAAACACTGATACAATTCACATCCTTATTTGGTGGATATGAATAAGTATACTCATAGGAATAAACCACTGAGAAAAGAGTAACTTTGAGGCTGGACTCAGAGCATCCCTCCAGCCACCTTGGGGACTGCCTTCTCACATTTCGGAAAGCTGTCATTGATTTCTTTTATTTGTACGGATATTGTCAGTGATCCCTCTTGCGTCATTTAAAAAAAATTTCCACAAGCAGAGTGATCTTCACCCCCTCTCCATACCGTCAGGCAGGAAGTCTGAGTTGAGATCGTCAAAAATTCTACCTTCACTGTTTCCTTTACCAGCACGTCATAACATCTGTCTCTATAGTGACGCGATGTGAATGTAGGACTGGGTTTTAAATCCCATCTTAACTAGTGATGTTAAGTGCAGCTGAGTCTCTCTGTGATTTTTCTGGGAATTAACTGAATGTGTCTGTCTTACACGCTGAGTGCTCAGCAGATGCCAGCTTTCCTGGTTTATTTAGCATTTTAATTTAAATTAATAAAAATCTTTTCTGTGAGTGTTGCCCTAAACAGTAATATTATGGCTGATGTGTGACTTATATATTATTCTAAGACCTGTAACTTTAAAATATGAGAAAACATGCATTTACTGTTCATGGTTTAAAAAGTACTGTCTAAAAACGGTAGAATATTATCAGATGTTAGGACAGTATCAATCTGATAAATTAAGTGAAGTTTATATCTCACTGCTGTGTCCCTTCTTTTGAGGTACTTTCTTCAAGGCAAAAACAAAATTGTATCAATCAAATGAACCAGGTGTATTCTAAATGTCAAATTTGCTTTTAAGTAGTTGCTTATCATTTTTCTTCTGAAATAAAGTTATTCTTCGAATGTCCTAGGAGCTTCTATTTGATGAAAATAAACTTCTTATCATATGAAGAACCTGCACAGTAGAAAAGAAAATTATCTTAAAACTTAAACTATCAGAGAATTTGGGATAGCAATTCCCAACTTGAAATCATGAGAGGTGGTTAACCTTTTAGATTAGCATTCTGATGAGTTTTTAATATAAGCAATAAATTCCTAATTATTATTGCAGAAAGCACAGATTAAGGAAAAATTACAATCCTCAAAGACATGGCTAAATCTAAAATTTAGGTGCCTGGAAATTATTTATCGAAAGACGTGATTAGATAGGAAGCCTGGTGCTTCGTTCCGCTAGGGTGATGGCTGCCGGGAGGGGAGGCACCCCTCAGCTGCACAGACATCAGGGGAGCAGCTGTCTCGGGGCTAGTTCCTAAGGCCCAGGCAACTGCAGGGCTAGGCGATGGCTCAGGGCATCGTGAAGCACTTCCTCGGCAGGCTGCTAACGTCTGCACACCTTCAGGAAGCTGAAAGGCAAAGTAAAAGGCCAAAACTGAAACAGTCGACTCCGCAGAAGGAATTTTCTTGTTGACATTTGAAGGATATCCAAGAAATACAAAGTTGTGAAATGATTCACTCGTCTACTTCATTCTGCTCCAATTACCTGAGGGTACAAGGAATTGCAATCTTCCGCCTTCCTTTTGTAGGGGGCGGAGGAAAAATAGAGAAAAAGAAGTCGTCTGGAGAGAGGGAGGTAGAGGGAGAGCCAAGGGTCTGCTAGAAGGGTGGGAGAGAGAACGGGGATCTGGAGGCGGAGGCAGCCCAGCCATGTCCAGCCTTCTTGCATCCGCCACTCTCCACCCATCCTGGTGGCCACAGTGGGGATTCGCTTGGTTTTCCCCAAGTTCATGCACCATGTTCAGGACAGTTGCTTGACCAAGAGCTGCTGTCCTGAACAGAGCCAACCTCATCTCCTGTATTCCCTCTTCAACACTGCTCCACACAGCCATGGGTTCCCAAAGGGGGAGCTTGACCCAAGCAAGGCAAGCCAGATTTCTTTTTCCACCAGGAAAGAAAAATAAAAAGTATTTTGGGGGTAGAAGTGATGAGACATGAAGCTCAGATGACTGCGGTGAGCTTTGTGCTGGAGAAAGCTCCTCTTCCCTCACTCTTCTCTACGTTCCAAAACAGGTGCCTGCAAAGGACTCTTCCCAGCATCTCTTGCCAGCCTCTCTTGCCAGCGGGCCTCGGATCGGGTTTCGCCTGGGGGTGGGTAAGTGTCTAACGTGCCCTGGCCTGAGGGCTTTGAGGATGAAGCCAGAGGAAAGGTGAGTTGATTAGCTTGGCTCTCCTGGTGTCAAACGGGTCATCCTCTGCTCCCGAACAAGCAGAAGTGAGAACAGGAAACAGACTCAGAGGCTGGTGGGCAGCACGAGAAGGCCAAGCAGGGCATCGCATCACAGTGGGCACGAGGCGGGCTGTGAGGCACAATGAGGAGAAGGCGCCAAGCAGGCCACAGATGGGCTTTTCACCAACTGTCCAGGGTAAGGTCCTGCTGGGACCCAGGCCAGGGCCTGTGCACACCACCCTAGGGTTCTGGCAGCTTGGTTGCCAGCCTCTCTCACAGACACGGGGGTCTGAGCTAGACGGCTTCTTCCCCAGGCCGGTGCAGGGGCCTCTGAGTGGGAGGCTCTGGGCATATCCCAGGGCTCCCTTTGAGTGAGAGAGGGCAGTGGCGAGTTCGAGTTCCGTTTAGATTCTGCTAGGGCAGAGTCAAGGCAGCTTCACAGCAACTTAGAATTATAACATTAATTGTTGATTCTCCGTTTGCAATAAAGCAAGTAGAAAACAGACATCAGGAAAGATGATCTGTCCATTTCTAACAGCTGAAATCAGTATGTTTGAACCTCCAGAGGGAACAGAATGTTGCTGCATCAGCAACGGAACCCTGAGCTTTTGACTCGTGCCACTGGCCGACGCGCTTGGAAACCCAGCCCTCTGCTCACACGCCATCTGGACTTGTGTCAGGAGGTTTCCTAAGCGGTTTCTGCCCACAGAAAGTTCATTGTTGAACAAAACTCATACTATCGTTGTTAATCAGCCTCATTCTTTTTTCCCACCTGTGTTGGCAGTTTATTCTCACACACACACACACACACACACACACACACACACACAACAGTTCCACTATCACAGTTCCCTCTTTGTCCATCATTCTCCTTACCAGAAGAAGGTACACAAAATTTTGAGGGGAATATATCATCTTTGCAGACTAACACGTCTGCGGAGGAGTCATTTGTAATAATGACTCAAAATCTCCTAGTTTAACTCGTGAATGTACAAAAAGGAAATGAAAATATAAGAATAACTTTTGTTTACATTAAATTATTACAGTGCAGAGGTTGTAATCAAGTTCACGATAGAATACTCTGAGCTCAAACACCAGAAAAACTAAAATACCTGACGGCTTACAACCCAGAATTAATGCAAGCCTTTGTCTCCATAGTGAAAACCAAAATCCACAGGGCTTCTCTGGCTGTGAGTCCGACATCTCTATTCAGCAGGATGCCCTTGACCTTGAGTCTCCTTTCTCCTCACCACTCCCGCCCCCAATCCCAGCACCCTGGGAGGTCAAGGTGGGAGAATCGCTTGAGCCCCAGTGTTGGATACCAGCCTAGGCAGCAGAGCCAGGCCTTGTTTCTACACAAAATTTTAAAAAATAGCCGGGTGTGGTGGCCCCCTGCCTGTGGGCCCAGCTTCTAGGGAGGCTGCAGGGGGAAGCGTCACCTGACCCCAGGAGCTCTAAGTTGCAATGGGCCTGAGCCTGCCACTGTGCTCCAGCCTGGACAGAGAGACCCTGTCTCTAAACAAACAAACAAACCAACCAACAGACAGAGCAGACCCCCAGCTTCTTCCTTCTCATTCTGGCGCACCTGCAGAAGAAGGTCACAGCCTCTCCACAAGCTTGCTGTCGGGGTCCACTGTGGCGTGGTGGCCTGGCGGAATTCTCTTTCCCTCCTTGGAGCTCAGTGTGGCCCAGCACTTTGTGGGCTGCATCGTCGCCAACGAAAGCAGCCGCGGGTCTCCACCACCTCGTG
>NW_006961983.1:0-8315 GCF_000164805.1 Carlito syrichta
AAATGACTTGTCCACAGACCTAGAGTTCATGTCTAGTTTCTAGTCTCCTATCCTTTCTGATGGCTTTCATCCTATGCTTCTTTCTTTCTTTTTTATTGATCTTCCATACTATCTCTTTTCTAAAACTTTTCACTGGGCTCTCTGGAATCACTGTTCAAAAAAATCCACAGATCCCTCATTTTCTCTTTTAGTCATTGCCATTTCCCCCGTCACATTTCTGAAAAGAAGCTGCTGACTCTCTTACTCATTACTAAGCTTGATGAAACTTTCCTGACTTTTTATCAAAATCATCATTCCTCCTGCCCCAAAGCAGAATTTCTTTTCACTTAAGGTTCATGAAATCTAATTGTTCTCCTCTCTACCCTTATCCATTAGCATCATCTAGTAACTATTTTATCCTGGGTGGCTTTAAGGATTACATCCAATAAACTATGCTCATACTCCCTTGACATCCTTACATCTATTGAATGTCCCTTGCACATCAGTTAAGCCATCCAGATCCATGGCCCCATATCATATCTTACCATCATCTGGAAATAGTGTATTCCAAAATCAAGTAAAATCCTAATATCCTACTCTCTGCTATAGCCTTCTGCCCCAGTTCCCTCATTTTCTTACCCTATTGGTGTTTTTTAACCTTCACATCACAATCCCACAATGATACTTTCATATCTTTTCTGTTCATTGCTTTAAATTTATTTCACATCACACTACTAACAAAGTTGTCCTCCAACACAAAGTAGACAAAGCAAGTGCATATTTATAGTGGACAAAGACCAATTCCTTGAAAAGACAGGTCAGGATTTCACTATCTCAGACCTTGTCTCATCTATTTCTTCAACCTTTCCTTTACATATAGCCCCTAAGAAACATCTTGCAGTTTCATGATCACACTAGGTACTCTCTTATCCCTGAGACTATCTTTATAGAGCTAGCTCTACATTGGCTCAACAAATACCTATCCATTCTTTAAGATTCGGCTCAAGCATAATTTCTTCAAGAAAATTTTAATTTACTCTTTGATTTACTCTCAGGAGGGATTAAAATTCCTTATTCTGGAACTACTCTAAGGAATACTTATCACACCAAAATATGCAATTTGTTTGTCTGCCCTGACTAATGAACTCTGAATTGTAGTAGAGAAGAGAGTTGTTTTTAACTGGATTTTTAGCTCCAGTGACTTAAGTAAAAGTCAGTGGAAGAAGAACAAAAAAAGAAGGGGAAAAAAGAGAAAAGAAGGAAAAAATGAGAAAAAAGAAAGGAAGAAGTTAAATATCTAGCACTCTAATACTATATATGGAAATAATACACATTAGTTATCAGTAATAATCTAAACATATTTTAGAGAAATAAAAATAACATATAAACAGTGGATTCTTATCTGGCATACAATCTCAACTTCGAATAATCATGTTAACATTATATCATTCTTAAATTTAGTTTATCAACTTTAAATATTAATATTAACATGGAAAAAATGCTAGACAATTAGCCTCTTCCATAGAGAATAATAACTTGCTTTTAAATTATAAAGTAAAAATTTTACATAGAGAAAATCAAACTAAATCATGGAGCTAAATATAATTAAAGTAACTCTTTTGATGATCTGCTTTATTTCACTCTTCAAGCATAAAGTTTAACATGTGATTTCTTCATGAGACATCTCAAGTATTTTTGTTGATGGAGAAAGAATGAATTGAACAAAAGCCTCCCCAAAACTGAAAAATTACTATAAAAAACGTGTGCACTCATAAAACCAGTTTGCTTCATCATTTAAAAAAGTATTAAAAAAGAAAAACAGAATGAATTGTATAACTAAACTATAGTTCTAGGGAAGTTGATCAAGTGTATGAGCCTTCTCTAAACATCAAAGGGACTCAATATGGCCTATTCCATATTATATCCATAGTAATTATATCTGATATACAGAATTATTGGTTATATCTTTTCTCTATTTAAATGGACAAAAATGATAACAATTTCAGTTTCAGAGTAGCTGATTTTGACCAATTTTTACAGTAATAGCCATTATCAAGACCAATTGTCTGTGGAAGTCATTTGTAGAGCATGCTTATAAAAAGCACATCATCAATACAGGAAAGATGCATACCTTGCTAAACTCTGTAACAGAAAAGCATGTATCTTCTGAATCGTTAACCTAAAGTTAATAACAAGTTTTGGGGAGGAGTGGGAAGAGAAAGAAAGTGAAACATATTTCAGTAACCTCACCAACTTATGTGCTATCAAAAATAATTTTAAAAGTACTAACTGACGCCATTAGAGTGAAGGAATATTTATGAATAGGAGAATAATAAAGTTATAGATTGGTACATACAAATAAGTAACTTACATTTCGACATCATAGTCAAATATAGGTACATTTGTGAGGTGCTAAAACAACACAGACTACATGTATCTTGGGTTAGGAGTAAAATTTAGAACACAGAGGAGCAAGTGGCTTGCATGCTCACCAGGCCATACTCCATATAAGATTCTTAAATGTATTTGCAGTATCACTTTTGTTTTGGATTGGAGAGTTGAGATTTCAGGATGTGATCAGTAGCAAAAACCAATTATTCATTTTTAATGGATTCTATTAAATCCAGAACATCTGTTTTGACAATCAATTGGTGAAGTGTTAACGATCTTTTCTAAAAATTAATCTGTTTATCAAGAATCCAGACTGAATAGTTGGGATTCATCATCCATTTGCTTGGTAGTTGAATAAAGGGAGACCAGAAAGAACTCTACCTATGGAAACAGTTCTGGATTATCTTCAGTATAGCAGTAAATGGACTGTGGTTGTAATACTTGCCAATATTTTGGTAGAAAAATTTTCAAAAACAGCATTATAAGTACCTAAACATAGTCATGGAAAAATCTTTATAAAAACCCCACAGTAAAAGAAATTTAAGCAATATTGGTTTTTGATAGTATTCTCAAAATATACCAGATACTGATTATAATCCCAGAAAATAGCAATTATATCTGATATACAGAATAATTGGTTATATCTTTTCTCTATTTAAATGAAAAAATGATAACTTCAGTTTCAGAGTAGCTGACTTTAACCAATTTTTTGCAGTAATAGCTATTATCAAGACCAATTGTCTGTGGAAGTCATTTGTAGAGCATACTTATAAAAAGCACATCATCGATGCAGAGACAATGCATGCCTAGCTAAACTCTGTAACAGAAAAGCATGTATCTCCTGAATCATTAACCTAAACCTAATAACAAGTTTTGGGGAGGGATGGGAAGAGAGAGAAAGGTGGTACATATTTTTTTAATGACACTGGAAAATATGTTCTAAAATATGAAAAAACTGCTGCTGAGGATCTTGGCTTGTGGTATGTCATTGTGATGCAAGGTTATGTGAGTTTCAACCAGAAATTAGGAATCCATACTGTATTTATGTAGCTCTTTCAATTATCATTCCCTAACCGCAGGGTCAAAGGCTAAGGAAAAAGTAAAAATAGATGTTATGAATTCTTTTTTATATTTTCCAGAATGTGATAGTGATGATAACAATGCCCATTTTGTAAGAATGGTTTGAGTCTGAACCTCACCTGCTCTTCTTACAGAAGATTGGCACAAGAAACTGGGGTATAAAATGGTTTAAGTAGGAGGCCAGGTGTGGTGGCTCACACCTGTAATCCCAGCATTTTGGGAGGCTGAAGCTTGAGCCCAGAAATTCAAGACCAGCCTAGGAAACAGCGAGACCTCATCTCTACAAAAAAAATGAAAAAAAAAATTAGCCAGGTGCAGTGGCACCCACCTGTAGTCCCTGCTACTCAGGAGGCTGAGGTGGAAGAATTGCCTAAACCCAGGAGGTTGAAACTGTGGTGAGCTGTGATACTATTCTTCAGCCTGGGTAACAAAGTGAGGCTCTGACTCAAAAAAAAATTTTTTTTGAAAAGGAAACTGGTAGAGAAGAATAAAAATAAAACAGATTTTATTATTTGTGAGGCCTAAATTGTATTTTCTTTAAACAGATGGCTAAGTCATGCAGTATAGAATTATTCCTGGCGAAAATAGTGAGCGTTTACAGACAGGCTCAGAGTCCATCAGCTGGAGGAGGTTAAGCAATTTTGTGGGTAGAACAACTTTATTAATTTGTTTAAAGTTATGAGTATCTCAATACTTAATTAATATAATAGTCAATTTATTCCATGATCAGAAAATAATCTTTAATTCTTTCTTAGCAAGCAAGAGGAAACAATTTTTAAATGTTACTCATTATAATTTATTACCAAAATAGTAATTTAACTATTTCTATGGATATTGACATTGATATGCCCCTTCTACAAAATGAAGATTTTTATCCTTACCTTAAAAACCTCAAATAATTGTTAAGATAAAATAATTGTTTGATTAATAATTGGAGATATTCAAATGATCCTCTCTAAACTAATTTTGGATAGTTTTAGGGGTTTTTGGCAGTTTATGAGAAAGACTGTTGTGAGTATTTGCATATCAGTCTCTGTATAGAAGTATGCTTCCCTTTCTGTTGGTTAGATATATAGGAGGGGAATTGCTAGTTTGCATGGTAAATTTATGTTTCTTAAAAAAATTGCCGAATTGTTTTTTGAAGTGGCTCCACCATACACTTGCGAGGGGAAATTTTAAAGTCATGTGACTTAGGCTGATTTGTTAACATATACAAGACCTTAAAGGCTTGAGAGAACCAATGTACTTAGAGAATTACAAGCAGTTCAGATATCCTTGATTTCTAGTATATAAGGTGGTATGTGAGAGATTGGTTGGGTTAATCTAGTTAAAAGACCTTGTTTACCATAGGCTGAGTTTGGAATTCCAATAGGGAATCACCAACAATACTTTTTACATGACAGAGGCATATCATATTTGCATTTTTGCAAGCGAACCCAGGGAGCAGATCAGGGATGGATGGAAAGGAGGTAGTTCAGCACGGCTGCTTTTGGTAGAGTTCTGGAGAAAATCTTTTAGGGTGGCATAGAAGGCTGTCACAGTCAGGTGTAAGTAAGAAGACAGGATGAGGAACATCAGAATAGTATGTAACCTCGTTATTAATTTGATATTCAAAATGAGAAACCAAAAATGATTCTTTGGTTCCTGGTTTAGGAAAGTTGGGGCATGAAGATTCTAGTCACTGAGATAAGGCAGATAGAAGGCCTCTATTGGAATTTGGAAAATGGGTGGGCATGAGGGTCTTGTGACTCTGGAGCAATACCACTTGGAGTTCAACTCTGGGTTGCCACATACTAGTCATGTGACACTGGGAAATGTACTTAACCTCTTTGTTACTCAGTTTCCTCGTTTGTAAAGGGGGAACAATTATAAATTGCTTAAACTCCATGGATAACTCCTTATAATCACTGCTTTGCATACATTCTCAACTCCAAAAATACAGTCTCTTTAAGACTGGGTTGTACCTAGTCCATTACTGGAACTGGAACGTAACTTGAGAAATATGACTAAATTTGACTAGAGAGATATACTCATCCAAGCTTACTAGGCTTGTACTATATGAATGTTATTAACTAGAGGTAGCTGCTTTATTTATTTATTTTTTAGATTGGAAAATACAGTTTATTTAGCAAGTAGATTGGAGAGAGAGAGAGAAAAGGGATATCTACCTCCCTCAGAGATGCATGACCCAATCATAGCTCAATGGAAGCATGGCTGGGCCAGAGTTTAACAAAAGCAATGGCCAGGTAGGTGCTCTTCACTCTGTCAGTTACTCTATATTTCTTTGACCCATTTGGCTCCCACTTTCCTAACGTAGCGGCTACATAATTCTTCCCAATCATCAGACATGTTGCACATCTCATACCATGCTCACACTAGCAGAGGACCTAGCTTTCTATTTCCATGAGAAAACTCAGGTGTTATATTTTCTTTCCATTGTTACCCCCTCTATATAGCAGACTGTTTTTTTCTTTTTTAATTTCAGATGATTCCCTCTTCTGGTCAAAAGCTTCGAATGGCATCTTATTTCATTCAAGATAAATGCTAAAGAGCTTACAATGGTCTAAATTGTCCTGCACAACATGAAAATGAGAAGTGTATTATAGATATAAAATATGTTGTTGTGTAAAATAAGTGTTTCACTTTATAAATATAATGTAGATTTTGGATATGAATATGAATACTGTCTCTATGAATATCTGCTTCTCTTCCCATCGGGGTTCATTCTTTTCAAAGTTACTTTACTCACACATTTTTTGCTTTTATATTTATTGAATTAAGTAATTATTTTCAGATAGTTAAATTTATTTTTCAATAAAAAATAAAAAAAACAGTTATGGCAGTGTATAGTGCTCTTCAAGGTTTGTGTCATCATTTTGGGTAGCCTCTGACCTAGATGAGAGCCCTCAACTCGCAGATATATAATGTGCATCCCCAGCGAAATTGTCCATAAGAATAACTTCATTATTCTGGGAAGCTAGATCTATAAAATATGTAAAATGTAGAAGTGCTATGCCTATACAATTTCTGGTAAGTACAGCATGACTAAGTGATAAAACCTGAGTCAGCTTGAGTTGGAGCATACCTTTCTAAAAAGTGTACTGTGGCATGAAGGCAAAAAGAATTATAGTGAGCAAAGGTGTTTTGCTCCAAAGTAATTTTGTATTGTGGATCTATATAGTTCTACCTTTACTAATGAAAAATTAGCTCTGGAAGCCTTTAATGATATACTGTGCACTGATTAGTCATAGAAGAATGATAAGGAAAAACTCACCAGTACCACTGGACAGATTGTTGTGGGTAGTAAAATATGGTCCTTCAAAGGTCCTCAGTCACATTGAGGTTTTAGATGAGAAGCACATTTATTATGCAGCTAGAAAAGAAGAAACGGGGGGTCATATAAAATTCTACACAACAACAAATGTGGAGCAGACTATCTTTCAACAGAAATATGGCAAGTACAATAAAATCACATTTTAAAATTTATAAGAACAAATAAACAGAACCATAAAGGAATTTACATTACACATGCCCTTGAATGTGTACCTTAAATAAAACCATTTAGCAACTTCTGTCATCCTGCCTATATATTTTCTAATTCTCAGAAACAAATATGTTCAAAAGGTACCTTAGTTTTTCCACCAAGAAGCCTATTTTCTTTGATAAATGCAAATTCACGTCCATTAAAGTCCTTCCTTTGCTTATCTGTTAGCATAATCTTGAAACCACTGTGCACTGTGTATGCTTTTTGTTTTGACCCTCCTGTTTTCTCAAAGTCATTCCAAAATGCTCAGCTCAGTATGGAGCATAATTGATCCCATCACTAGTTTTAACTACGTAATTAAACATGTAAATATAAGCCGGGCTCGGTGGCTCAGCCTGTAATTCCAGCACTTTGGGAGGCTGAGGTGAGTGGATTGCCTGAGCCCACGGGTTCGAGACCTGCCTGGGAAACTTGGCGAGACCTCATCTCTACAATAAATCAAAAAATCAGCTGGGCGTGGTAGCACATGCCTGTAATTCTGGCTACTACCAAGGCTGAGGCGGAAGAATCGCCGGAGCCCAGCAGGTCGAGGCTGCAGTGGCCGGGAGCCGCCACTGCACTCCAGTCTGGGCAACAGAGTGAGACTCCAACTAAAAAAAAATATATGTAAATATAACCAGAGATTCATTTCAGTAGGAGCAGGATATAAATTAAAAAGATGATTATCATTATAAAAATTTATCTTTATATTGTATGTACCAGCTCGACATTGATTTTGTGTATAATCATATAATATGCTATTTATTTTTCAATATGTGTCAGCTTAAACTAATATTTTTACCAACTCTGATCACAAGTTTAAATTAAAGTATTATAGCATAGTGTATTAAATAGTGGTATTTTTTAATTGAGTGGTAGATTTTATTGGAATCACATAGATTTGATAAAATAATACTTGCTTGAGGCCATCTAGGGATTTCTACATATCAACTTGATATGAACCATTCATATTATAGAATAATTACATACTTTAACAAGATAACATATCTTGTTCAAAAATTTTTTAAAAGTCACGTCATTTTTCAGTTTTGAACTAAAAGCCATCTCCTTCAAGCTTTGCCTATATGAATTGCCACAACACACATACTTTCGTAAGCAGCTAATAATCAACTAAACAGGTTTTAATGAGTGCTGATTTATTGTTGGTGATAGTGCTGTAGTGAAGGGTATTTCTGTAGTTCTAGAATCTAAAACTGTTATTATGTTAACCCCCTGCCTTGGAGTTAAGTTTACTTATACCATATTTAATGCACATTTGGATGCATTACATGAAAAAAAAAATATATTTGCACATTCATCCATAATTAGCAGTCTGCTTCTC
>NW_006961984.1:0-674 GCF_000164805.1 Carlito syrichta
TCATTCACCGCAAGCCTCAAAATCGTGAGCTCTGTCGATCCTCCAGCTTCAGCCTCCGAATTGGCCAGGATAAGAGGCACCATGATCCCTGTTCCCCTGTTTGGATGGGTGCCGAGATGGGATCTCTGTGCATGGCCCAGGCTGGCCTTGAGCTCCTGGGCTGCAGCCATTCTCCAGCCTCGGCCTCCCAGTGTGCTGGGATTCCAGCTGTGGGCCACCATGCCAGAACTTCTGGTTCATTTTCAAAGAAGGCTTGAGGCTGGGCTCTGGGGCTCAGCCTCATTATCCCAGCATATGGGGAGGATGAAGCCAGCGGTCCGCCTGAGCCCACAGATCCAAGACTTGCCTGGTTAACTTGGCGAGAACTCTTCTATACCTTCCATCCCAAATGAGCCAGGTGTGTGGTGTGCACCTGTAATTCCATCTCCTCAGAAGGTCAGGTGTGATGGCTCACTAGAGCCTGGTGGACCGAGTCTGCAATGACAGAGTGATGCAGTCATCCAGTCTGGATGACAAAGTGAGACTGATTCAAAAAAAGAATGAGGAGCATCCATTTGTGTATGGAGTTGAGATCATCATTAACAGACAGAGATCATTGGGGAAGGAAGCTTCGGCCTTGGGCGTAGAGTTCCTGAAAGAGAGTGGATTGACAGAAATCAGGCTGTGGCTTTGGG
>NW_006961985.1:0-824 GCF_000164805.1 Carlito syrichta
AGCTGACTTAACAGTTAGCCAGGTGGCTAGCGAGCTGACTTAACTCACTGACATCACTAGCTAGCCATTTAGCTATCTAGCTGACTTAACTATCTAGGTACCAACTTGACAGTTGACTAGCCAGTTCTCTTAACTCGCTGAATCTACCAGCTATCCAGCTGACTAACCAACTGACTAAACTAGCTCGCTAACTAGCAAGCTAGCTTCCTAGCCAACTGACTTAACTAGCTGACTTAACTAGCTATCTGCGTATCTAGCAAGATGACTTAAAGAGTTAGCTAAATAGCTAGCTATGTAGCTTGCAAACTGACTTGAATAGCTAGCTAACTATCTATCTACCAGCTAGCAAGCAGACTTAAATTGCTAGCTCCCTAGCTAGTTAGCTGACTTAACCAGCTAGCTAACTATTTAACCTATTCATTAACTAACGTGCTAGCTAGGTGACTTAATTATCTGACTTACCTTGTTAGCTAACAAGCTACCTAGCTGACACAACGAGCTGACTTAACTCATTAGCTAACTAGCTAGCTAGCTGACTCATCCAGCTGACATAGCACGTTAGCTATATAGCTAGCTAACTGGCTAGATAGGTGACTTAACTAGTTGACTAGCTAATTGGCTGTCTGGCTGATGAGCCAGTTGACTTAACTAACTAGCTCCATGGTTGGCTAGACAGATAGTCAGCTGTCTTAATAAGCTAGCTACCTGGCTGGCTAGCTAGCAAGCACACTGACCCACTGTATAGTCAGCCAGCTTTCATAGCAAACCAGATGGCTGGACATCAGATTGCCTGCCAGATGAACTAGCCAGCCACCCTGCTGGTC
>NW_006961986.1:0-570 GCF_000164805.1 Carlito syrichta
CAGGCTGGAGTGTAGTGGCTCACAGTCACCCCAGTGTTGAACTGCTAGGCTCCAATAACCTTTCCATCTCAGCCTTTCTAGTAGCTGGAACTACAGGAGCACAGTACCATGCCCAGATATTTTTTTATTTATTGTACAGACGAGGTCTCCTCAAGTTGCCCAGGCAAGTCTTGAACCTGTGGTCTCCAGCAGTCCACTTGCCTTGGCCTCCCAAACTGCTGTGATTACAGGCTGAGCCACCAAGCCCAACCAAAGCTGGGTAATATTAAAAGAATGTGACAGAACTAGGCAGTGTTAAAATGGCTGCTCTGAAATATCTATCTGCAAAACCTATAATAGCCTGTAATAGCTTGCTTGACATAAATAACTCCATTATGTAATGAATCTTCCATCTTAACCCAGAAACGACCCCCTTATGTAACCTACCCATAATCACACCACACACCCACATTCCTGTTCCCCCTCATGCTTGGAAACTCCCTAGTTGCAAATTCTGTATCTAATCTAACTGTCCAATGTTTTGCCAAGAAAATGTAAATCAAACTGTACAGCTTATGTAATATTTGCCTT
>NW_006961987.1:0-860 GCF_000164805.1 Carlito syrichta
ATATAACTGTTTTAACTAGTTGGTAAACGAGTTAAATAGCTGATTTAACTAGATGGTTAATGAGATAGCTATGTGACTTAACTTGTAGGCTGACAAGTCAGCTGACTAGTTAGCTGATTTACCAAGTTGGCTGACTACATGACCGACTTGTTAGCTTGGTTAACAAACTGGCCGACTAGTCGGCAGACTATTTACCTGGATTAACTAGTTGAATGACGAGTTGGTCCCCTTGTTACCTCAGTTAAGTAGTTGGCTGGGTAGTTTGCTGGCCTAACTAGTCGGCCAACAATTTGGCCGACTACTTAGCTGACCTAACTTGTCTGCTGACAAGTTGGCCCACTAGTCGGCTGATTGGTTAGCTGACTTAATTAGTGGCCCAGCTAGTAGGCCGACAATTTAGCTGACTTAACTAGTCGGCCACAGTGTGAGCCAACTGGTGAGCTGACATAACTAGTCGGCCTGCTAATGAGCCTATGCGTGCTCTGCCATAACTAGTTGTCTGGTGAGTGAGCCGACAGGTGAGCTGAGTTAACTATTCAGCTGGTGAGCAAACGACTAGTTAGCTGACCTTTTGGCCTTCAAGCGAGCAGAAAAGTTAGTTGACCTGATGGCTGGCGAGCGAGCCAACTAGTTTCCTGACCGGTTTTCATCGAGCAAACCTACTAGTTAGCTAATCTGATTGAAAGTGAGGAAGCCCACTAGATAGCTGACCAGATAGCTGAGTTGCTAGCCGACTAGTTAGCTAAGTAACTAAATGATTTGCTAACTGACTTAACTAGCTAGCTGATTAGTTATCTGGCTATCTAGCTGACATAACTAGTAGCAAACAAGCTATCTAGCTGTCTAGCTAGCTGACTTAA
>NW_006961988.1:0-396 GCF_000164805.1 Carlito syrichta
ACATATTCTTAAACAACCAGTGGACCAAAGATAAAATCGAGGGAAATAACTAAAATGTCTTGAAACAAAAAAAGGAAAAAAAGCACAACACACCAAAACTCATGAGATGTAGCACAAGCAAGACTAAGAGAGACGTTCATAGTGACAAATACCTACATTAAAAAAGAAAGGAGATCTCAAATAAAAACCGGATTTTTTTTGCAAAAGACAGGTAAAAGTAATAGAGATTAGAGCAGAAACAAATAAAATAGAAATAGAAAATTAACAAAACTAAGAATCACCCAATTTAGACTACCAAAAAGAGATAATACTGAAATAAAATTATAAATTAAAGAAGGGATTTGCAACTAATTTCACAGAAATTAAGATAATAAAAGACTATATTTTAAAACTGCA
>NW_006961989.1:0-3762 GCF_000164805.1 Carlito syrichta
CTCTCTTGATGATTTCTTTGGCTTTGCAGAAGATGTCAGGTTGATGAGGTCCCATTTGTCTATCTTATCTCTTATGGCATGGGCACTTGGGGTTTTGATCAGGAATTGGTTGCCAGTTCCAATTTCCATAAAAGTGTCTCCTGCATTTTCTAAGTTTCAGATAGTTTGAGGTTTTACACTTAGGTCTCTGATTCATTTAGAGTTGATTTTTGTGTATGGGGATAGGTAGGGGTCGTATTTCAATCTTCTGCATGTAGTCAGTCAGTTTTCCCAGCACCATTTACTGAATAGGTTTTCCTCTCCCCAGCGGTTGGTGGTGGAGGCTTTGTCAAAGATGAGTTGGTTGAGAAATTGAGGTTTTGCTTCTGGAATCTCAATTCCATTCCATTGGTCTATATGCCTGTTCTTGTACCAATAACAGGCTGTTTTGATTATTGTAGCTTTATAATAAAGTTTAAAGTCTGGTAGTGTGATACCTCCTGTTTGTTTGTTTATTTCTTTGTTTTTTGCTAAGGATTGTTTTGGCTATTCGTGGTCATTCAAGTTTCCATATGAATTCCTGTATTGTTGTTTCTAGGTCTGAGAAGAATGTTGCTATTAATATGATTGTATTGTGTTTAATCTGTAGATTGCCTTAGGTAGAATGGACATCTTAACGATGTTGATTCTTCTAATCTATGAGCATAGAATATTTTTCCACTTGTTTGTGTCATCTTTGATTTCTTTGAGCAGTATTTTGTAGTTTTCATTGTAAAGATCTTTCACGTCTGTGGTTAGGAAGATGCTAAGGTATTTCATTTTTATGGGTCTATTGTGAATGGAATTGTGCTTTTTATTTGGGTTTCTGCATGTTTATTATTGGTGTAGAGAAATGCGCCAATAATAATTGGTGCATAATTGTCTTTTGCACATTTATTTTATATCCTGAGACTTTGCCAAAGCCTTTATCAGTGCAAAGAAGTTTTTGACAGATTCTCTTGGGTTTTCAAGTTATAGAATTATGTTGTCTTCAAAGAGGGATAGCTTGAGTTCCTCTTTTCCTATTTGGAAAACGCAATCACCTTCTCTACTCTGACTGCTCTAGGTAGGACTTTCAAACCTATGTTGAACAGGAGAGGTGAGAGTGGACATATGTTGAACAGGAGAGGGGAGAGTGGGCATCCTAGTCTTGTTCCAGTTTTCAGGGGAAATTGTTCCAGTTTCTGTCTGTTTATCAGTATGCTGGCTGTGGGTTTCTCATAGATGACTCTTAATATTTTGAGGTATGTTCCATCTATGTCTAGATGTTCAAGAGTTTTTATCAAGAAGGGAACTGGATTTTATCAAAAATCTTTTTCTGCATCTAAAGGTATAATCATGTGGTTTTGTTTTTACATCTGTTGATGTTTTTATTTACATTTATGGTCTTATGAATGTTGAACCAGGCTTGCATTCTGGGGATGAAGCCTATTTGGTCGTGGTGGATGATTTTTGAATCTGGTTTGCTAGGATCTTGTTGAGAATGCTAGCATTTATGTTTCTCAAGGATATTGGCCTTTAGTTCTCTTTCTTTGTTGGATATTTACCTGGCTTGGGTATTAATGTGATGTTAGCTTCATAAAATGATTTGAGGAGAGTTTCAACTTTCTCAATCTCCTGGAATATTTTCAACAGGATTGGTATCAGTTCCTCCTTGTATGTTTTATAGAATTCTGCTGGCAAGCCATCTGGTCCATGGCTTTTTTTTTTTTTTTTTGTAGGCAGTTTTCTTATGACATAGACAATCTCCTGGATTGTTAACCATCTATTTAGGGTCTCGATTTCTTCTTGTTTCAACCTGGGAAAGTTTTTGATGTTAGAAAGTCTTCCATTTCCTTTAGGTTTTCAAGTTTGTTTCCATTACAAGTGTACATAGTAGTCTCTGGCAATCTTTTGTATTTCTTCAGGGTCTGTTGTGGCTTCATATTTTGTGTTTCTAATTGAGTTCATTTGGACTTTTTATCTGTTTCTCTTGGTCAGTCTAGCTGGGGGATCATCAATCTTGCTCATCCTTTCAAAGTGCCAGCTTTTTGTTTCTTTTTTTTTTTTTTTTAATAATCTTTTTGTATTCTGTGTCCCAGATTTGGCCTTTTATTTTGGTGATCTGGTTTCCTCTGCTGAAGTTAGGATTTTGGTGGTCTTGCTTTTCCAGCTGCCTTAGGTGACTTGTTAGGCTGTTAACTTGTGATCTTTCCGTTTTCTTAATGTGAGCGTCTCCCCTCAGATGGACTTTCACTCTCCCACCAGCACATGCCTACTCATGCAGAGAGTCTTATGAGTGTTTGCTTTTGGGGAGACTTTCACAGTCTGACCTGTCTGGTCGCCATCTTAAGCTCCACTCCAACTCTGCTATTTTTCTGTAAGCATTCCTTTCTACTGACTTCTTAAATCTTTAGACAAGGATTAACTCTTTTAACCAACTGCAAATCAGACAAGCTTTGAATCCATGAATAACTTTTAAGTCCCTACATCAATATGTCCCAACTTTTTGGGACAAATCCAATGGATACTTTGCATGTATAGATTTATATCTTTGCTCATAACTTCTGTCTCCCAAACATACTTTGATGTGGATACCTCAGGCACAATTTCTCAGAATCTCTTGAGACTGCTGTACTCTGGGCTGTGGTCACTCATACTGACTTACAATAAGCCTCTTTATATATTTTACTATTTGGGGCTTTTTTCTCCATACCATAAAGGAATGAAGTTCAGATGGGGGAAAGACCATGTGACCCAACCTTGCCTCGTCTCCCCCCCCCCCAATTCTTCTACTCATCTAACTTCATTGGAGACTGCATCATCCCCAATCTGTGTCAGGAAACTGAACTTGCTAATTCAATTTTTAAAATTGTTAATGTCTTTTCTCAATTGTACTTAAGTCTGTCATCCTCACAGATTTCCCACTTCAGTCACAGAGGCTGCATTTGGCATCTATTTTCTTGCATCTCTGTCAATCACATTTACTTTCATTTATCTACTCTGTGAACTTTTACATTTTGTCCTGCAATTGCAGCAAGGTATTTCATATTATAACTATATATTTCCTCTGAGGTATAGCTGGAAATGGTGTACCCAGAAGACTCAACAGACAGGTGTGATCTTCAGATGTGTGGTCCAGTGAGTAAAACTGGGGCTCACAGGATCAAGCAGTTTCTAACTGTTACCACCATTATACACATCTCAGAAATGTTTCAAGAAATATAGACAAGATATATGAATCAGTGGTTTTCAAGGCATTGTAAATCACATAATGGAGGATTGTAATTTCTGGAAGTTGTAAAAAAAAAATGAAATGAATTCTATGACTGTTTCAGCATTTCTTTGAGAGAATTTCTCAACCATGACCCAGGAAAGGGTCCAAAAGGACACCTGTGCTCTCCCTGAGAGGAATACAAACAACAGAAAGTACAAAGTATGTAGAATCATTAAAATAGCTCAGAATAGCCTAAAAACAATGTCAGTAGCAAAAACATGGAACCAACCATGCTGCCCAGCAAAAGAGGACTGGATTAAAAAAAATGTGGCACTTATACACGATGGAATACTACATAGCCATAAAGAATGACAAAATTATGAACTTCACAGAAACTTGGATGGACTTAGAGTATATAATACCAAGTAATCTATCACAGAAAAAAGAACTGAGTATCACAAATTCTCACTCATAAACGGACCTTGAACAATTATCATAATACTATAAGAAAAAGGATTGACAGTAGCAGGAAATTGCTGGGGGTTGAT
>NW_006961990.1:0-324 GCF_000164805.1 Carlito syrichta
ACTGACTAACTAGGTAGCTACATAGTTATCTCAGCTGTCTAGCCAGGTGGCTAGCTGGTTGTCAGCTAGTTAAGTCAGCTGTCTAGCCACCTTGCAAGGTAGGTAGATCACTAATTAAGTCAGGTAGCTAGCCGGCTGGCTAGCTAGTTAAGTCAGTGTGCTAAGTGACCTGGCTAACTGGCTGGCTAGCTAGGTGGCTAGCTAGTTAAGCCAACTGGATAACTGGATGGCTATGTAGTTAAGTCTGTTTGTTGTCAGCTAGTTAGCTGACTGGCTAGCTTGGTGGCTGGCAAGTGAAACTGGCTGGTTAGCAGGCTTGTCAGG
>NW_006961991.1:0-452 GCF_000164805.1 Carlito syrichta
GAGGTCAGGCCCCTTGTAGTACAGGCTTTCCCTGCTAGGGAAGTGTTCTAGGAACCCAATAGCATCAGTGTAGTAGCTAGCATTGTGAGAGGCTGCGTTAGGCTTCACTGAATATTTTTTGGAGATTCAACACGTTTACCTATTTCATGATGAGTAATTTGTGAATGCACCTGCCTACACTGTGCTGAGTGTTCAGTAGCTGTTTTTTTTTTGTTTTTTTTTTTACCAAAAATGGCATGACCTCCATGCCCCACCCTTCCTGTTCACCAAATCTTGCCCTGAGTGATTTTTTTGTTTGTTTGTTTTTTCCCCCTGGATGAAAAAAATCCTTAAAGGAAAACGTTTTGCTGATGTGGAAGAGGTGGGAAAAAAATGGCAGAAGCACTAAAAATCATCAACACTGATGAGTTCAAAAACTGTTTTGAGCAATGGAAAAAGCATCATAGATGTAT
>NW_006961992.1:0-331 GCF_000164805.1 Carlito syrichta
GCCTCAGCCTCCTAGAGCGCTGGGATTCCAGGCGTGGGCTGCCTTACCAGGCCTTCTGGTTCGTTTTTGAAAAAGGATGAAACACTTTGGGAGGCCAGGCCAGTGATGGGCCTGAACCCATGGGCCAAGAGGCACCCAGGAAACGTGGGGAGACTTTGTCTCAACCCTCCATTCCAAATGAGCCGGACGTGGTGGCACGTGTCTGTTGTTCCAGCTCCTCAGAAGGCCAGTGAAAGTCTCCCTGGAGCCTGGCAGGCCAAGGCTTTGGTGCCTGGGATCGAGTCCCTGCCCTAAAGCCTGGGTGAAGGAATGAGACTCCAACTCAAAGAAA
>NW_006961993.1:0-523 GCF_000164805.1 Carlito syrichta
CAACAGAGCTAAATATACATTTCAATAAAATAGAATTTAGGAAATAATTAATGGCAAAATGGTCACTTAAAAAGCACAGAGTGAGCCAGGCTCGGTGGCTCAGCCTGTAATCCCACACCTTTGGGAGGCTGAGGTGAGTGGATTGCCTGAGCCCACAGGTTCGAGACCTGACTGAGCAGCAAGACCTCATCTCTACAATATATCAAAAAAAAAAATCAGCCGGGCGTGGTAGTGCATGTCTCTAATTCTGGTTACTTGGAAGGCTGAGGTGGAAGGATCGCTGGAGCCCAGCAGGTTGAGGCTGCGGTGGCCGGGAGCAGCCACTGCACTCCAGTCTGGGTGACAGAGTGAGACTTCAACTCAAAAAAAAAGCATAGAGTGAAATTAAAGAAAGCTCATGTTTTAAGATTTTTTTTCTAAAACACCTTAGCAACTAATTCTGTTTTTTTTTTTAATTTTATTACTGATAATATTAAGGGCTTGCCAGCAATTTCTTATAAAGTATGGGTTGTGGAGTATCTTA
>NW_006961994.1:0-845 GCF_000164805.1 Carlito syrichta
ATAGATTATAGTATAATTTTGATAGTATTAATCGTTAGAAAATATTAGGTTGATCATTAAACTTGGATTTAACTTAGGAAATTTTTTGTATTAATCTGAGTTTAGAACAAAGAGTACATCATGAATGATTTATTGAACATTATGGGAAACAGTTTATACAATCTGTATTGAAGTTGTGCACCTGTGATTTTAATGTAAGTTTTGTGAAGCACGTCATGCATCATGGATTTGTAATTGTGTGCTTGGAACTTGACAATCTTGTAAAGGTCTTGTGATGCATAGTTTGTAAAGCACAGAACTTGTACGCCCCCAGCAAGTAATTATCACACTGCTGGAGGGTATAGAAAATGGTATATAAGTTGGAAGGAGTTTGAATAAAATTTGGACTCAGTCCTGATCAGACTGATCCCAGAAAAACTGCCTCCGAGTGGTTTCTTCTCGCCGCTTCCTGACTCTCCAGTGCGGGTCCAACCCCCTTCATAGGTCAGAGCTGGACTCCGACACTTAGGGGATTTTTATTTTTTTTTGAAACAAGGAGGATTATAATTGGCCATTTGTTTTAAAATAATCATTTGGCAATTGTTGGGAGACCTGATTACAGAGAGACAGGCAAACGTGAAGGAGTGGAGCTAGAAAATGTGAACAGATTTATTTAGCTTCTCCTGCCTTTTTTTAATTCCAGTATTAATATGATACTCGCTTCTTAATGTTTGAATTTTTCCTTATTTGACATAAGGAGTGAAATAGACATTCATCTTATTTTATGTATACAGGTAGCCTGATGTCTCAATTCCATTGAAAAAGTAACAGAAGGATGATAAATATTTTTATATCTACAGAAAGAG
>NW_006961995.1:0-583 GCF_000164805.1 Carlito syrichta
TATATAATATTCTTCAGAATATTTTATTTTAAAAATTGTATTCTGTGTTTTCCATATGCAGTTTTAAAAAGTGTGTGTAGTAGTTTTACTCTTTAATTTATGTATTTGATTTTTCTATCAAGTAGGTTGCTTTACATTTTGCTCCACTATATATATATTTAAAAACAGTTAATCTGTTAGTGCTATTTTAACTGTATTGTGTGAGGTAGTTCTCCTGACCTATTATCTAGAACTCTTTCTAAGAGCCTAGGTGTACTTATTTCTATGACTTGGAACCTCTATAAAGTTAGAGAAAGGTATATTTTTTCATGAATAAATAAAGCAAGTTGATATTTTGATAGGTTTTAATATATCAGAATTGTTAATAGATAAGCTTATTTATCTATCAAATTGGAATTCATCTTTTCTGACCATCTTCTCTGTGGATCATGGACCAGGCAACAGGATCATTATTGAGGACAATGGTGCCCTTTGTGTGGGGTGGCTACTGAGTGAGCAATCAGCAAGCACAGATAGTATTTTTGACAACCTTATCTGATTCTTTGAAAAGTGGGTCTAAATTGGATAAAGTGGATGCTTTTAG
>NW_006961996.1:0-806 GCF_000164805.1 Carlito syrichta
AGGTTTTAGAAGTTTTGCTGCTGCTAATCAGCTTTATATATTAGAATTAAGAATTGGAAAACTTTCATAGAAATTAGGATAGATATATAGGACTTTGGAATAGCCATTTTGTTAAGAGATTGTAGTCTGTTGTTCCAAAAGGTGGCCCACCATGGACCTTGGACTGGGCCACATCCTGTAGGGCCCAGTGTGATCTTTGGACTGGGCCACGTTCTTTAGGAAATTGGCTTAAGCTATAATTAAGAGCTTCCATAGCATTGTGTAAGTAGTAAAGTTTAAGATAGTCATCAAGGGTTTTGTGTGAACTCTAGAAGTTATTGGTTATCAGAGCATCATTAGGCTAGTAAGGATTGTTACACTGCTTTTGAAGAACATTAACTAGCAAAGGGAACAATGAGACAATCTTGGGGTTTGTTCCTCCTCACACCTAAGCATCTGGTGGGTGGGGGATGCCCCCCATGCACCTGGCTTTGTGTTCACGTGAAAGACTTGTGAGACTGCCTGTGTAAAATTTGGGGATAAATACCTGCTGTAACTTTCAATAAACAGCTTCTGCTCATTTCACTGAACAGTTGTCCACTTTCTTTCTTTCTCTTTCTTCCTCTTTATATCTATCCTTCCATCTTTCTTTCTTTTAATATCTATCCCTACAGATTCACCGACACCACCACATCTTCCAAGGGACTCCCCAAAACTTGCAGGGTCTGGCCCCCCGCAGTTGCTCACCTACATGCTAGGGGAGTTTTCAAGATCCACAATAAAATTACCTTCCCATCACTGAACTTTCCAGTTCAGCACTCATTTTT
>NW_006961997.1:0-819 GCF_000164805.1 Carlito syrichta
AGCCTCACTCCCCATCAAAGAAATTCAAATGAAACCACTTTGAAATACCACATACCCCCTGTAAGACTGTCCATCATTAATAAAATAAACCATATCACATGCACGTAAGAATTTGGGATCAAATAAATGCTTCTACACTGCATGTGGACTGAAAAGTAGAACAACATCTTTGGAAAACAGTGTGATGGTTTGTGAAGGGACAAGGTATTAACCTACCATGTGACTCAGTAATTCCCCTGTCGATAATATACCTGGAGGAACTCAAATCATTTTAGCAAAGATAGCACCACGAGTATGATTTTTAAAGCTCTAATCACAATTGCAATAAAACATGGTAAAAATCATGTTGTCCATCAAAGCTGGAATGGATAAAATAAAAGTAGTATATACACAGTAGAATATTATGCAGCCATGAAAAAGGACAGATATAGGGATTTTGCAGTACGTTTGATGGATATGTGGTACGTCATTTTCAGTGATTTATCACAAAACCAAAAAACAGAGTTCCATATGTTCTCACTCATGAGCTGAACTTAATCACTTATAGTGCTGTAAGAAAGTGATTGGCAGTCGTGAAAAACTGTTTAGGGGGAGAGGTGAGATTGGAAGTGGAGGGATACTGCTAAGGAGAGGAGGGGCATACCTCATCAACCAGGGACCCTACATAATCAATGTTTGTATTTATAACTTTCAATTGTACCCCACATTTTAAAAAAATTAAAATAAATAATTACATAAATGAATAAATTGAAAGCTGTAAAACATGCACATGTCTTTGTTTATTCCATTTATTGTTATTATTTTTTACTTTAAAATTGG
>NW_006961997.1:3983-4775 GCF_000164805.1 Carlito syrichta
TCAGGCTCCCAAAGGCGAGGGATACAGGCTGAGCCACTGAGCTCGGTGGGATTGATTTTTTAAAAATTGTATAATGCTCCAATGATAACTCCTTTTCCTTTTTATACGTGGAATACATAGTATAATACTGCCTTTAATATTGACAACTACAGTATTTCTCACATAAATTCTGAATGTTTTATTCTGCCTAAATTGAAACTTGTTGAGATTCCAGATCTACATCATTCTTAGAAAACTGAACCTTGAGATTCAGTGTACCAAAGTGCTATTCAGAAGGCAGAATGCATAATAAATCTTAAAAATTTTAGAAAATAAAACAGTATTGTAATTTAATGCAGCTTTTTCCATTTTTAAAATTTATGTACATTTCCCAGGTGCACTCTGTATTTTCTGCTAGTTAATTTTGATTAAATGTTACAGATGTGCAATCCTTAGAGAAAAGTTTGCCTTATATATTTGAAGGAAATATAAAATCACATTCCCTTTATATTTTAACCCAATTTATATTTTTAAAAGATTATTTCCATTGATTCCCTTAGTATTTTCTCTACCTAAGACATAAGGCTGTACTCTGCAACAAAGTATCTGATTAATCTGATACTTTCAATCACCAAGCATTTAAAATGAAACACACACACAAAAAGAGAATGTTGGGCCCAATATATATAAAACAAAATAACATGGAGATTTACAAAGTAGTAAATATTTGGGTATACATTAGTATAAAAAATTTAGATAATTGAAAATTCTGGAAAATTGATTATGATCTTAGCAAAAGCAATGTACAAATCG
>NW_006961998.1:0-8357 GCF_000164805.1 Carlito syrichta
GAGCTCTGCCGCATTCTGATCCCTCTATCTGTCTGGGAGACATACTCAGTTGCCATCACTCCTCTCAGTACCTCAAAATGTGAAATGTAAAATAGTATTCGAACGATTCAATAAGTGATTTTAGAAGATCATTGGACAAATGGTCAATGTTTAATTTGACTTTTTCCAAATATAGACCATGAGATTATAAATTTAAAGTATGAATAGCCATGTAAAAATATAATTACACAAAGGCCAGCAATGGTGGCCCTTGTCTGTAATCCCATCAGTTTGGGAGGTCCTGGCTAGAGGATTACTTGAGCGCAGGAATTTGAGACCAGCTGAGTGTAGTGCATCTTAGTTACTGGGAAGGCTGAAGTGAGAGGATCACCTGAGGTCAGCAAGTCGAGGTAAGCGTGAACCAAGATTTTGCCACTGCACTCCAGCCTGGGTGATGGATATATATGATGGGACAATAAGGATATAATCTAACATTAATACACTGAGTAGGGAAACCAACAAGGCTTTTCTATTCAGGTTCTTCTTGACCTCTCTGAGCATGCATTCCTTCCTCCTGGGTATGGGGCAGGGCCCTCTGTGGAATGGGGGTCTTATGACCTACAGTCAATCAAAGGAGGCCAGATAATTTCTTTATGGCCAGTTTGTTTAGGTTTTATGACTGTGGGGAACAAGGGCTCTGATTTGTATGACCACCTTTATAAAGAGGGGTTCTAGCTTATATGGTGAGTCTTGGGAAAGGATGGGACTGAGAGACAAGATGATAAAATTGTCAGAGAAAATACTTATTTCTGAGGTTATTGTTAAGGTCTTAATTTTAGGGTATTGTTTTCTGAGCTCAATCACATACATTCAAGCAAATTCCAAGAGTGGTTTTACTTTTCTTTTTAATAGAGATGAAGTCTCACTATTTTGCCCGGCCTGGTGTTGAGTAACTGGCCTCAAGCAATCCTCATGCCTTGACATCCCCAAAAACTAGGATTACAGGAATGTGACACTGAGCCTGGCTCCAAAAGTAGTTTTTAATGAAGTAAAGTGAATTGACTCTACCAACCACAAGAACATCTAAAGAGGTACAAAAGAGAACATGGCTACAAAAGAAGTACAAGATGATAGTATTGTGCTGTGTGATAGCATCGCTGATTTTGAAGCTGTAGTAATTAAGAAAATGGAAAATTGGTACAGAAGAATATAAATTGATTACAGAACTAGAATTGAGTCATTAGACAAACTCATAATTGTATGGAACTTTGGTGTGTTAGTCTATATATGTATATACTTTAGGTAGATCTCTCCTTCCCGCCTATTTTTTCTGTTTTCATCTCACACACAATGTAGATAGATATTTAGCTAACTAGATAGAGGTGTATGTTCCATGTCAAATGCGTATGAAATGGAAGGACTTTTTTGAAAAAATTAAGCTTATATTATTCTTTGATAAAATTGAGTTTACTTATCTAATTACAAGAAGAAAATATTAAATTAGATCTCTTTCTCAAACCACACAGCAATAGCAGATCCATTAAGGACATACATTTTATAAGCAATAATGTAAAATTACTGATAGGAAATACAAGAATACCTTCTAATCCAAAGGATAAAAAATGGATTCTTTAGACAAGACAAAAAATACTAACAATAAAAGACCAAATTTCCAGGTGTGGTGGTGCATGCCTGTAGTCCCAGCTACTCAAAATGCTGAGGTGGGAGGATCAGTTGAGCCCAGAAGTTTGAGGCTGCAGTGAGCTATGATCATAGCACTACTCTCCAGCGCGGATCACACTGAGAAAGACTCCCATCTCTAAATTTTTTTTAAAAGAACAAATAATGGTATTGTAAGGAAGGGGAGAAAAACTTTTTATACCCTTTTAGCTTTTTTGGATGGGCTCAAAATTAATTTGCTATAAGACAGATTAATAGAAGTATTTATGTGTTAAGACACAAGGTCTCACTCTGTCAATCAGGCTGGAGTGAAGTGGAACAGTCATAGCTTACTGTAGCCTAGAACTACTTAGCTCTGGGGATTCTTCCATGCTAGCCTCCCAAAAGTGCTGGAATTACAGGGTGAGTCATTGTACATGGCCTAATAGGATAAAATTTTATTTCCATACATATGCACAGGAGTCTCACAAAAATATTACACTTCAAAAGACCAGATGATCCTTATACAGCATGTGGTGGTAAAGAAAAAATAAGGACTTGGGAATTCTGGGGTGTGGAGATGGAGACAAATAATGAGTGGGTGAGAATAAGAAAAGTATGAGGAAGAAAGTTTGCCTTGTGCAGATAAAATTATCTTAAGTGATAACTGTGTCAAAGTAGCTAGTCTCTTGATATAGATATGTTTGCTAATAAACTTTTCCTTTAAAGATGCAAATTTATTTAACAAAGAAGAAGCTTTTCAGTGGTGCTCCCATGACTGCAATTTCTCAAAATATCAAGCTTGAAATATGTCAAATGGTATATTCTGATGTCCTATGGTCATAGTTTGGGGGTACTACATTTAAAGTCACAACATAATAACCAACTCAGAATTCAGGTTTTTTATTTTGATATGGGGTGTTAGGTAGAAGGAATACAGTAAGTCTTTCTCACACACACAAACACTCACACGAAAAACTAGAAAACAGTAACTCTGCACTTTCCTTGTTTTTATAAACATAAAACTGTCAGAAAACTAATGTTTCCTCAAACAAACATGCTTTTTCTTAAGTGACTTGAAAAAAAATATAGTGCATCTGAAAACCCAAATCTCTGCCGTCCCCAGGAATAAAATTATATTGTTAGTTCTCAAACCAAGCCATCTGTCATGCCTTTCAAATTGCTCATTGCATGGAAGAAGTTCTGCCCTGCAGTACACTGGGACATTCCCCTGAGTCTTAACTCAGCTCCTGGAAGTTGCCTAGAACCTGTAGTCTGTCACATGCAGAGTGGGCAATAACCAGGGCCCTCATGCAGACAACAGAACCAAGTAAGACAGGTGACTCTCCAAATCTTGAATTTCCTGAATGGTGAAACAACACATCTGGGACAAGAAGAGAAGAATGCAGTGATTTCCAAACTTGAACTTTTTCACTTCACTTGATCCAAAATCAAGGTGTTGAAAACTGGATAATGGTGTTAATCTCCGGTGTAAATTGCTTTTGACAGCACAGTCCAGCAAAAGAAAACAAACAAAAAAACACCTTTCTGATGATGTTGTTTAAACTCAAGTTGAGCATAGTTTTTGACAGGTCCAATTGAATGGAGCATGCTAGTACTAGATGCTTGTGTAGCAAGTTTACTTGTATCTCCTGCAACCATATCCAACTTATCTCTCTAATTTTTTGTAGGGATGGGATCTCACTTTGCAGCGCTGGCTGGTCTTGAACTTCTGGTCTCAATTGATCCTCTCACCTCGACCTCTCAAAGTACTGGGATTACAGGCCTGAGACACTGCACCTAAACACTTTGCATTTACAAGGAGAGACACCCCAAAACCAGATTTATTTGTTAAAATTTGTGTTTTTAATCTTACATGCTTAAACTTGAGTCACCTTCAAAATACTCTCAGTTTGATGCAATATATTCATTGAGATGATTTTTCCATTGCTCAAAAACAGTTTTTGGATCCATCAATTTTGATGCCTTTTAGTGCTTCTGCCATTTGTTGTTTCACCTCTTCCACTTCAGCAAAAGGTGTCACTTTCAGGATTTTTCTCATCCAGGGAAACAAACAAACGAACAAGAAGTGGTGTGAATTGGAAGGGTAGGGCATAGGGTTATGTCATATTTGGTCAAAAACTGCTGAACACTCAGTGTAGTATGGACAACTTGTGTAAATTACTCATCATGAAATGGGCATAGACATTGAAGGAATCTTAAAATATATATCAATGAAGCAGAAAACAGCCTCTAACAGTGCAAGCTGGTACACTGACTCTGAGGGGTTCCTAGACACTTACCTTGTAGGAGAAGCCTGTAGTACAAGGGGCTCACCCTCCAAAAGGTAACTCCAGTTTTTTGGGTTCCCACCTTGTGGATGTCAGTTATAAAGGGCCAAACACAAGGCAGACCTCTCGCCCTTGCCTGAATTTCAGTCATCATAGTATGGAGCTAGGAAAGGTCTTCCCTCTTGTGGTGGACATAAGACAGACATAGTCCCTGCTGCCATGTTGCTGTGGGGCGTTCCGAGAAGTTCAAAGGCAGAGGAGCTCTTGTGGTTTGCCTAGAACCCCAGCAGGATCCATGGCTCTTTCTGAATATAGAGTGATTTCTTGCTGGTGCCTCTTACAGCACAGGATGACTGTGCCTCACCTCCCCAGGGTTCTCTAGCAGTCACTGGGCTCAATCCCATTTGTGCCCGCCCCATCCTTCCAAGCATCATGCTATAGTCTTCACCCCTTTACAGTCTCCCTTTCAGCTCTAAGGTTTCCACATTTTCCCCATGAACGTTCCTAGAATGTGCCATCCCTCATTGTCTTTCTTCAGTGTCTACTCATTCTGTCATTGTCTTACTTTTGTTCTATTTTTCTTAAAATTTTTTCTTACTTTTATCAATATGTGGTTTCCTTCAATTCCAAAGACACTTCCAATGATGGCGAAGGGAAGCATCATATTTGGATCCTGATTTTCTCATCTTCAATTGAGTGATCACAGGGATCCTGGAGAAGTCTGTATTCTAAATAACCTCTTTGTGGTGACTTTGCTCTTTGAAGAGATGATGAGGTCTGTAGGAGAGATTCAGAGATGAGGATGAGTTACCTACCATTGTATCTAATAGATGTGATATGGAATGCTTCCACTACTAGAAAGTTTCTCATAGAAATTATTGATGCTGTTCTCATGAATGCTGTTTGTTCAACTAGCATCGAAATGATAATCATGATGACTCATCATGGAGCACATTCTTTCTGCCAGTAATTAAATGTATATAAAATAACTTCCATCATTGTGCTGTGTCCATGAAGCCATCTGGTCCAACTCAAATATCCATTAGCCCTTCACAAAATAGGATTTTTTTTTCCTTCACAAATTAGAACACTAAGGGTCACTCCTCTAGAAAGGCACAGAAGAGCTCTGGAGCTCAGTGACTGCAGCCTGTGATTTCCCTGCTTGTTGTGACCCAGAAGCTCATGGAAAATGAATATTTTGACACTGAGCCACTGAGCAGCAGAAATCCCACCAGGACAGTAAAAGTCTCCTAGGCACTGCCCTCTGCTCCACCACTTGAAATATCCCCTGAGGCATTCCTCTGATCCTCTGTCCCCGAAGAATTTCATCCCCTGAAGCCTTGCCTTTCAGTCTCTCCTGCAGAGGTCTGGGGAGGATTGAGGATTTCATCACCTTCAGACTAACCCTTGTCCACAAAAGTATATTCCCTCACCTCTTTCCCTTGTTGCTCAAGGTTCAGTCCCATTGCGGATGTCCTTTCACATTAGGATCATATGTCTTTGGATAATTTCCTCCAAGATGATTGCATTTGGGGCTTCAAGTCCCAGGAAAGGCCCTCTGATGCAATTAGTTCTGGGGCTGCCATCGCCACCCAGCGGACTCTTTCTCCAGTCAGGCCCACCCATTCCACCCCAGGAGCATAAATAGCCCTAAGTGGCGCCAGGGGTCTTCAGGTCAGCTATCCCAGCAAGTGGAGCAGCCACTCGATGGCGATGTTGCAGCGCTCTCCGGGAGGGAGGTGTGCAGTCCTCCAGGAATTCCTCAGCCCTTCAACCAGGACACCTGACACCTTCAGCCCTGAACCCAGGAGATGGTGTGCCATGGCCGCTCCCCTTCCACCCAACCTTTGTGACCCTTCTGGGGACAGCCAAGACTTCCACTGGGACCTGTTTGTCAATCCCTTCCTGCCGCTTCACCTGGAAACCTCTGAGTCTGGTCACTTTTCCATCCCGTGGAGACCCTTGACTCCAGACACAGCACCCTCAGCCCCAGTACCGACGATGCCCAGGCATCTGGAAAAGAAGCAAGACAGGCAGAAGCTGCCACCAACTCACAGGGAGCACAACCAATGCTCATCTCAGCGGCCTCTCTGGTTCCCGTTATACTGCTCTGGGACCAGATGACTGCAACCCGACACCTCTAATGTTGGAGGTCCTGCCCAGGGTTGAAGTCCCCCGGCCCCAGGCTGCCACCATCGGATGCCTGCAGTCTTGATGGAAGCGAATCCTAAGCGCAATGGCGGACTGGAGCCCGCGCGGACCTCCCGCAGCTCCCGGGAACCCGGATATTAAATTGTTCCGGCGTTTCTTGTGTGGTTCTTCTGAGAAACGTCATTGGACACGAAATTCTTTGAGTTACGTCCAGTGCCCAGGCAGACCTCGTGCCCCCAGAGCATTGAGAAAACATTTTTGTCTTAGCCTTCTAAATAAACTGGTCCTGAGATGCACAATTCTTCTCGCGAGTTTCCGGTTCCACAATAGGGGAATAATTGGGAGCAGGGGTGCATGTGTGTTTATGCATATGGCTCGTGTCCATGATCTGCCATGGATGGGGAAGCGAAAGGTGCTTGGTTTCTTGGTGGCATCGCTGGGCTGATTTGTGTGGGGCAAGACGGGGTGACTTCTGTGCATGGGCACCACCTGGAGGGAAGCTTGGCCTATCTTTAAACCTGCCTACAAGTCCCCCCAAGAGGGATCCAGCTTTCATACTCTCAACAGAGTAGCCCCTCACAACAAACATAGTCTATCCTTGGACCCCATCTCAGGGCCCTTGGGGCAGATGCACTTTGCTATGTGCCCAGCCCCATACCCCACTCCCAACCTGGTCTTCCCTTCTTCCACCTCCCTCCCTCATCCTGCTCCAAACACAGAACAGACCAGACGTCCTGTGAGCCCCAAGAGCCCTGAGTTCACACCAGTCAACATTTCATGAGCGTTTTCGACTCTTCTAGCAACCCCTCTACTCAAGCCTGCTCGCAGTCAACCTTCTCCAAGACTGCAGTCTGGAGGGCCATGGCACTGGAGACCCGGAAGCAAAAATGCAGCCATTTGCTTGCCCATCTGACCCGAGAGTGGGAGTTTAGTGCATGGCCATCCTGGCCTGGGTCTGCCTCCTTCTCAGTTCTACTCCTGCATGAGACCTTCTTGGGTGTCGCCCTTTTTTCTCAGTATTCAAACAATTAGAATAGGAGACCACCTCAGCCAGCCTAGAGGGAGTGTGCGGACTAGGAAAATGTTCAGCAGGGTGTTCAGCCCCATGTAGGAGAAGCACCTAGGGCCTCTTTCTCATTCTACCCTTTCTGAATTCCAGGGCACACCAGGTCCCAGGGTTTCTGTGCTACTTTGGTCAACAGCCAACTATGGCTCAGAGTCATGTCTTCATGTTCTCCATAGAGAGAAGTGGGAAACACTGAGAACAAAGTCAAACATGCACAGAAATAGCTCAGAAGCAGTTTTTATCACACATCTCTCAGCTTCATAATATTTCTTTATATCATTTCACAAAGATAATTCTCTCAAGTGAAATACTCAAAGGTTGATTTCTGGTTATGCATTTCCCAGTTCATAGTTTTGGCAGCAGCTATGTTGAGTTAGTGGAAATACTAGTCTGTGTGTGTGTGTGTGTGTGTGTGTGTGTGTGTGTGTGTGTGTGTGTGAGAGAGAGAGAGAGAGAGAGAGAGAGACAGACAGACAGACAGCGGGCACCCCTGGCATCTAACACTTTGCTATTAGTTAAATTATGTTTTTTAAGAATAGGTCTATTGTTAGTGGAATAAAATCTTTCCCTTACCATGTTACTACAGTAAACAAAGCATTTCTTGCCATCTATGAAATATAATGATCATTGACAGGATCAACCCCTGGTGTTTTCTGAATTGATGGAGCCAGTGAGCAATGAAATTGCTCTAATTTCTGGGCATTTTCTCTTCAGGAGTTGGAAGTAGTAAGAATTGCAAAGTGAGTAGTATTGGCTTTTTACCAAACAGTGCAATAGAATTATTCTTCTGTGGGTTGAAGTAGAGGCTTTTGGCCCATGTTGGCCTCAGTTGCTATCAGTTTCTTGACACGTGCGGCTCTTTACCATGCTTTCTCTCCACCAGGCAGCTATGTACACAGTCACACAAGTCCCCCAAGAAAGCCAGTCATAAGAGAAGGACTACCTCAAAAACAGAGTGGAGTCCAGGTGCACTAGTTCATGTCCATAATCCTAGCACTTTGAAAGGCTGAGGTGAGAATGCCTGATCCTGCAGGTTTGAGACCACCCTGGGCAACTTGGTGAGACCTCATGTCTACAATAAATAAAAAACTAGCCAGGTATGATGGTACGAGGTTGTAGTAGTTCCAGCTACTTGGAAGGCTGAGGCAGAAGGATCACCTGAGCCCCAGCAGGTTGAGGCTGTGGTGACCATGAGTGTGCCACTGTACTCT
>NW_006961999.1:0-790 GCF_000164805.1 Carlito syrichta
AGGGAGATGCATAATAAATCTTAAAAATTTTAGAACATAAACAGTATTATAATTTAATACAGCTTTATCAATTCTTAAAATTTATGTACATTTTCGTGGTGCACTCTGTATTTTGTACTGGTTAATTATGATTAAATGTTACAGATGTGCAATACTTAGAGAAAAGATTCCATTATAAATTTGAAGGAAATATAAAATCACATTACCTTTATATTTTTAACCAATTTATATTTTTTAAAGAGTTTTTCCATTGAATCCCCTAGCGTATTCTCTACCTAAGACATAATGCTGTGCTCTGCAATAAAGTATCCGAATAATCTGATACTTTTAATCACCAAGCATTTAAAATGGTACCCACGGAAAAAAGAGAATTCCGGCCCCAAAATATATAAACCAAAGTAACATGGAGATTTACAAACTAGTACCTCCTTGGGCTCTGGTTTAGTATAAAAATTTAGATAATTAAAAATTCTGGAAAATTGATTATGATCTTAGCAAAAGCAATGTTCAAATCCTGTAGTAAAAACTGCTCAAAAGCTGTTATACAATACTAAAAACATCCAAGAGTTTCTAAACTAAAGAAAGTGCTAAAATATTATTTGGTTGTGCTATTACCAAGCTCCAACAGGACTCCGTGACCATAATAATAAAAGACTACCTAGTGGGCAACGCCCTCAGGTCCCTGCTCAGTTTGGGAGTTTATCAGTCCTCAATAAATACTGCTTAAAAAGAAAAAAAAACTACCTTATTTAGAGTATTCTTGAATGGTCACTTACTCCTGGCGAAATTT
>NW_006962000.1:0-1270 GCF_000164805.1 Carlito syrichta
TCCCTGGGTTGGACCTGCTTGCTGCTTCCTCGGACTGCCACAGGGAAAGTGACAGCATGACTCT
Source organism: Carlito syrichta (assembly GCF_000164805.1). Classification (NCBI taxonomy): domain Eukaryota; kingdom Metazoa; phylum Chordata; class Mammalia; order Primates; family Tarsiidae; genus Carlito; species Carlito syrichta. Next base: position 65 of record NW_006962000.1, read on the forward strand.
CAAACCTTTCAGGAGGGCAGTGACGGCTGAGTGACCCACGACTGTCTCCTCAGCACTTGTGTAGACTGAGACGGGAAGATGGCCAGAGCCCTGAAGCTCAAGACTAGGCTGGACACATAGCAAGCCCACACCTTGAGCCCAAGCAAAACCTAAAAAACCTTGGGTGAGGGCAGTCCTCTGTGGGAGGATCGCCTCTGGCCCAGATTTAAAGGCCAGGCAGGAAGACGAGGATATCGACCAAATGGAAAGTCTGCAATTGCAGAAGTTTGGGAGACCCAGGCCAAAGAATGACCTGAGTTGGGAGCTTTGAAAGCAGCCTGAGCAACTTAATGAGGAAAGAAAGAAAGAAAGAAAGAAAGAAAGAAAGAAAGAAAGAAAGAAAGAAAGAAAGAAAAAAGAAAGAAAAAGAAAGATCTATTCTCCTGCAAACCTTCTGCCCTGAGTCCTTCCCCACCACTTCCACACATGGGAAGGTCCGCAAGCTAAGCACCTTCAATCCCCTACCCTGGCCAATGACTGCCCCTGCTTTGTTGAGGTAGTTCCCTAGGCTCCCTGGCCTTGGTCCTGCAGGCTCTCCTCTCCAAGGTGCGAAATGTGCCTAAAGCAGGCCGAACATCCAACTTGGCAATGAGGACCTTCCACCCCAAAAGGACAGAAATACATCCTTAACCATGGGACATTTCTTCCCCCAATCCCATTTTTCCTGGAAGTAAAGCCAGTAGCCCTGTGAACACACCAAGCACAATTGAGATAGTTGTGCAGTGTATGATTCTGATGATTTTGGAGACAGGTCTGGCTCTGGGGTCCAGGCCGGGGCCCAGGGACACAACCGTCTTTCTTAGCCAGCTTTGAAATCGTGATCCACCTGCCTCAGCCTCCAGAGTGGCCAGGACAATGGGCACCTCGACCCCTAACCCCTAAATTGAATGGGAGCGAATACGTGTCTCCCTGCATGACCTGGGTGGCCTTGTGCTCCTGGGCTCCAGCCATCCTCCTGTCTTGGCCTCCCAGATTGCTGGGATTCCAGGCATGGTCCACCACGCCAGGCCTTCTGTTTTTGTTTTTGATGAAGGATGAAGGCCGGGCTTGGGGGGCTAACCCTGTCATTTCAGGGCTTTCGGAGGCCAAGGCCAGTGTACCACCTGAGCCCATCCTCGAGTAACTCAGTTGAGACCTCGTCTCAACCCTCCATCCCCAATGAGCCAG
>NW_006962001.1:0-751 GCF_000164805.1 Carlito syrichta
TCGGGTCGAGGCTGCGGTGGCCGGGAGCGGCCGCTGCACTCCAATCTGGGCGACAGAGTGAGACTCCAACTCAAAAAAAAAAAAAAAAAAAAAGCTACTGTAGTTCTCTCGTATGTCATTTAGCATTAAATTATACTATCTCTTTAGAACCACTTCTCAAATTTTAATTTGCACAATAATCAACCAAAGGTTCTTATTGAAATATAAGTTCTAATTCAGGAGGTCTGGACAAGGGCCAGGGATTCTGCAAATTTTTAGAAACTCCCAGGTGATGTTGACGTTACTGGTTCAGGGATCACACTGTGAGTAGCAAAGCTCTTCTAGAGTCCATCACATTCCACAGAATGGGTTCAGTCATCTGCCATTGAGTATTAGAGATTATCACCAGGTGGCCTTGCATTAATGCCTGTGATTTGACTGAATGGAAGGGGTGTGCTGAGAGCAGTGGGGAAAGAAAAGATGGGTGGGATGATCCTGGAATTAAAAGTTGGCAGGGAATTTGAATTTATATGAAAGAAAATAGAGTTATAGATTCTTATGAAGGGGGATCTAGGAAACACTCTCCATGTCTGAGAACATTTTCAGCAAATTCTTTCTTCCTGTGAATGTCCCTGAAAGAACACAGATATAGAGACAGAGCTCTATCCTGAGATTCCTTGCTGTTCTTCAACTCCCAAGAATGGAGTGCCTGGATTCATTGCTTACTTTGTCATCTGCTCTTTCAGGATGCTCCCCATGACTGTGACAGCCT
>NW_006962002.1:0-736 GCF_000164805.1 Carlito syrichta
GGCTCTGTTTAGCCTAAGCTTCCATGGCTCACAAAGGGCTTTCTGATGTAATGTAGGTCTTGTTCCTGGATTAGGGAGCAGACTTCACCCAAGCGATGACAGCAAAGAATCTCCTACTTTGTTCTCAGTCTCCATTAAGCTCTTTCAGGTGGTGAGGAAATGATTTGCACAAGTTACCTCAGGGAACCAAGTTTGTTGTAAGGAAGCAAGGGATGTGAGGAAATCAGGAACCTTCTCAGCAGTGGTGCAGGCACTCTGGTTCCTGAGGTTTCCCAGTTGGAACAGCCTACAGTTAACATGGCGATGTCCATAATCAGGTTGCAGCAAAAACTCCAACTCAGTCACTGTAGTCCTCTAAGCAGAAGCACGGAGCTCCCTGAAGCTTTCACTGTGTGCTTCGTCAGTGGCAAGGGCAACAGGTTACCGTGACACAAGGGAAAGCCTCTGCATGCAGGACCTCCAGGCAGTCAGGGACACTGTCATTAAATTAAATTAGAAATCCTGTGATGAGATATGGGACAAAGAACCCACTTTATGACCTGTCAGATTTTAATGGTTCACCTTCCAATTTGCTGACTTTCCTCATGCCATCTCTTGTTCCAACAAGCAGGAGTCATATAAGTGCATTCCTGAGTATTTCAGATGTCATCATATAGGCAAATTCATCTTACATTTTGTAGGAGAGAACAGTATCAAAGGATGCTGCAGAGCTAGTCTCTGAGTCCCTAAGTGTTCA
>NW_006962003.1:0-968 GCF_000164805.1 Carlito syrichta
GTATGTAGCTAGTTATTTCAGCTAGTAAAGTCAGCTGGCTAGCTAGGTAGCTAGCTATTTAAATCAGCTGGCTAGCTAGTTAAGTCAACTAGATAAGTAAGTTGGCTAGCAAGCTGGCTAGCTAGTTAGGTCACCTATTTAAGTAAGCTCGTTGACCAGCTGGATACCTGCTTAGCTAAATAGTTAAGTCAGCTGGCAAGTATGCGGGATATGTATGTAGTTAACTAGTTAAGTCATCTAGCTAGCCACCTGGTTAGCTAGTGATGTAAGCTAACTATATCAGCTGGCTAACAAGTTCAGTTACCTAGTTGAGTCAGCTGGCTAGCCAGCTGGCTAGCTCATTCATTCTGCTAGTTAATTCAAGTGGCTATCCATGTGGCTAGTTAGGTAGCTAGTTAGTTAAGCTGGCTGGCTAGCCTGATGTCTATCTATTTAAGTCAGCTTGTTAAGTCAGCTAGAGAGCCGGCTAGCTAGCTAGGTGACTGGCAATATAAGCTGGCTGGTTAGCAGGCTGGTCAGCTAGGTGGCCAGTTAGTTAAGCTGGCTGGCTAGCCAACCGACCAGCAGGGTGGCTGACTAGTTAAGCCGGCTGTCAATCTGACAGTCCAGCCATCTGGTTGACTATTTAAGCCCTCTAGCTATCCAGTTGGTCAGCCCGTTAGCTAGCTAGTTAAGACATCTGGATAGTCGTCTAACCAACCAGGTAGCTAGTTATTTAAGTCAGCTGGCTAGCCTGCTATCCAGCCAACTAGCTAGTCAACTAGTTAAGTCAGCTATCTAATCAGTTAGCTTGTTAAGTCAACTAGCAAGTCAGCTGACTATTTAACTACCTAGTTAAGTCAGCTAGCTAGTCATGTTGCTAGTCAGCTATCTAGTAAATTCAGCTAGCAAGTCAGCTAGCTATTCAGCTAGGTAGTTAAGCAAACTAGCCAGCTAACTACTCAGTTACAAACTAATTAAATCAGCTA
>NW_006962004.1:0-749 GCF_000164805.1 Carlito syrichta
GTACAATTTTATAATCTTATAGTTATGTATAAATTATAGAATTTATAAACTTATAAGATTGCAATTTTATGATATCTTTAAATAACGAGTGTGATCTTTGTTTTCTGCAAGTGAATGATGGCTAATGGACCAGAGACATGGGAGGCTAAAAAGGGAAACATTCTGACGATGCAGAAGAGGAGAAACAAAAAACAGCAGAAGCACTAAAAGGCATTCAAACTGAGGAGTTCAAAATCTATTCTGAGCAGTGGGAAAAGCATCTCAGTAGGTGTACTATATCAAACCTAGAATACTTTGAAGGTAACTGAAGTTTACCTTCAAAGTTAATTTGTCCCTTCACAAACAGGCTGTGAGTGGCTCCCTCGTTTCACCAGGGTCATAGGTATATGTGTCATCAAGATTCCAACCACTATCTGCCTTCAAAACCTCTGTTACACCTACAGCCAAGTCCTGACTGAAAGCCGGTTCTGCAGAATGTATTTGAATGATTCTGTTAACATGCCCCGTGTTTAGCAATCATGTTTAGGGACCTGAATTAGGAGTAGTCACATTTCTGGGGAGGTTTCAGGTACAGCTCACACTGTGGAAAAGATAATATAAAAGTGAAAGCAGGCTAGGAAAATCTATAAGGGGGAAACACATTGAAATATGTAATAACTGGGTAAAAAATTTTCTTAGATCTCTTTATTGTCAAATAGGACAACAGCATCAATTGTCTTTAGACTCTGACAATGTAAGTTTGCATGTGG
>NW_006962005.1:0-771 GCF_000164805.1 Carlito syrichta
CAGGTTGGAGCACAGGGGCCCACTCTCAGACATGGCAGCCTCAACTGGTTGGGCTCCAGTGAGCATCCCGCTTCAGCCACCTGAGTGGCCAGAAGGACAGGCCTGTGCCAACATGCTTAGCTAAATTTTTGGCTTCTTGTATAGACTAGGTCTCACCGAGGGGCTCTGGCCATCCTCTTGTCTCTGCATCACAGAGTGCCAGGATGACAGGCCTGAGCCACGGCACCCAGCTTCCACACCCTTCTCAGGGTCTCACCATGAGGCCTTCTCCCTTTCAACGACCTGGAAACCCAGAGAGGGCACCTGGAATCACCAATTGAGCCCTCCCATGGTGGAGCACCTGGCGCAGAGGCATGTCTCCACCAGGGTGCACAACCCTCCTCCTGCCTTATTCCCCAAAGTTGAAGCACTGGCTCTTCCCAAGGGCTGCCTCATGGAAAGGGAGGATGAGACTCTCATACACTTGGGAGGACAAGATGACCTGGTGATTCACGTCTATCTCCTCAGCACTCAGGGAGGACGAGATGGGAAAATGGCCAGAGTCCAGGAACTCGAGACCAGGTTGGACACCTTAGCAAACCCCCACCTCAACCCCAAGTAAAACCCACAAAACCTTGGGTTAGGTCAGGCCTCGGTGGGAGGATCACCTCTGGCAGAGTTCAAGACCCAGCAGAAACACCAGGATGTTGACCAAGTGGAAAGCCTGTGATCACAGCAGTTTGAGCAGCCGAGTTTGAGAGGATGGCCCTTCTTGTGCAGTTTGAGAGCAAC
>NW_006962006.1:0-629 GCF_000164805.1 Carlito syrichta
CCAGAGCTCGGGAGCTCAAGACCAGGGTGGACACCATAGCAAGCCCCTACTACGAGCCCAAGCAAAACCCAGAAAACTGTGGGTGAGGGTAGGCCTCGGCAGGAGGCTCTCGTCTGGCCCAAAGTTCTAGACCAGGCAGGAAGACCAAGATGTCGTCCAAATGGAAAGAGTGTGGTTGCAGTATTTTGGGAGGCCCCAGCCAAGAGGATGGCCCGAGTTGGGCAATTTGGGAGCATTCTGGGCAACCTAGTGAGGAAAGAAAAATAGAAAGAGAGAAAGAGAGAAAGAAAGAAAGAAAGAAAGAAAGAAAGAAAGAAAGAAAGAAAGAAAGAGAAAGATAGAAAGAAAGTAATCCATTCTCGTGCAAACCTTCTGCCCTCAGTACTTCCCCCCTGCACCTATACATGTGAGGGTCCCCCAAACTTGGCACCTTCCAGCCTCAACACCCCCAATGGCTGTCCCCACTTTGGTGTGGGAGTTCCTGAGGCTCCCTGGCCGGATTCCTGCCGGCTGTTCCGCTCCGAGGTGAAAAATGTACCCCAGGCAGGCTGACCCTCAGACTTCAGCTCGGGGACCTTCTGCTAAGAAAGGCCAGGGGACACAGACCTCACCCAGGGAAATTTCTGTCC
>NW_006962007.1:0-785 GCF_000164805.1 Carlito syrichta
GGGTGGAAGTGCCCATTGTCCTGGAAATTCCAGAGCAGGAGACGGGAGGATTACCAGAGCCATTGATTTTGAGACAGGTGTTGAATGATGGTCATGTACCTGGGCCCCAGCCTGGGCCTCAGAGCCAGACCCTATCTCCAAAAAATTCAGAATCGTACACAGATTCTCAACTGCGTGTGCTGTCTTCACAGGGCGACTGGCTTTAGAGACAGGAAAAATGGGATTGGGGGGAAGAATGATTTCCAGGTGAGGGATATGTCCCTGGCCTTTCTTGGCAGAAGGTCCTTGTTGCTGAGTTGGTGGGTCAGCCTACCTGTGGCACATTTCTAACTTCGGAGAGGAGAGTCAGCATGAAACCATCTAGAGAGCCTTGGGAATTTCTGAAACAAAGCGGGGGCAGCCATTGTGGGGTTTGGGGCTGGAAGGTGCTGAGGTTGGGGGACCCTCACATGTGGGTATTGTGGGGGAAGACTGAGGCAGAAGTTTTGCAGGAGAATGGGTTTCTTTCTTTCTTTCTTTCTTTCTTTCTTTCTTTCTTTCTTTCTTTCTTTCTCTTTCTTTCTTTCTTTCTTTCTTTCTTTCTTTCTTTCTTTCTTTCTTTCTTTCTTTCTTTCTTTATTTCTTTCTTTTCCTCTCTCTGTCTTTTTTCCCTCACTAGGTAGGCCTGGCTGATCTCAAACTGCTCAACTCAGGCCTTCCTCTCAGTCTTGGCCCCCAAACTGCTGCAATCACAGGCTTTCCATTAGGTCGATGTCCTGGTCTTCCTTCCTGGTCTTCAAATCTGG
>NW_006962008.1:0-1141 GCF_000164805.1 Carlito syrichta
TGACGACCAAATAGAAAGCCTGTGATGGCATCAGCTTTTGAGGCCCAGGTCGAGATATTGGCCAGAGTTTGGCAGTTTGAGAGCAACCTGGGCAACCTAGTGAGGAAATGAAAGAAAGAAAGAAAGAAAGAAAGAAAGAAAGAAAGAAAGAAAGAAAGAAAGAAAGAAAGAAAGAAAGAAAGAAATCCATTCTCCTGCAAACCTTCTGCCCTCAGTCCTTTCCCTCCCATCCCCCACATGTGGGGTTCCCCCAAGCTCTGCACCTTCAGCCTCAAACACCCCCAATTGCTGACCCTGCATTGGTGTGGGAGTTCCTGAGGCTCCCTTACTGGGTTCCTGCTGAATCTCTTCTCCTAGGTGAGAAATGGGACCCAGGCAAGCCAACCCTCTGACTTGGCAATGAGCACTTCTGCCAAGAAAAGCCAGGGACACATCTCTCACCTGTGGGAAAATTTCCCCCAAATCCTATTGTTCCTGGCTTTAAAACCAGTTGCCCTGTGAACACACCACGTGCAGTTGAGAATCTGTTTACGATTTTGAACATTTTGGAGACAGGATCCGGCTTTGTGGCCCGGGCTACAGCCCGGAGACACTACTGCCATTAACCACCAACCTCAAAATCATGGGCTCCAGCAATCCTCTTGCCTCAGCCTCCAGAGTTGCCAGAACTACAGGCACCTCAACCCCAGAGTGCCTAGATGGGGTTTCCCTGCGTGACACAGGCTGGCTTTGGACTCCTGGTCTCCAATCATCCTCCCCCCTCAGACTCCCAGAGCACTAGAATTCCAGGCGCGGGCCACCACACTAGGCCATCTGTTTCATTTTCGATAAAGGCTCATGACCGGGCTTGGAACTCAGCCTCATCATCCTTGCCCTTTGGGAGGCAGATTCCAGTGGCTGGCCCAAGCCCATGGGCCGAGATCCACACAGGCACTTCAGTGAGACCTCATCTCTACCATCCATCCCAAATAAGATGTATGTAGTGGCGCCTGCATCTTGTTCTGTTCCTCTGAAGGCCGTGAAAAGGTTAGCCAAAGTTTGACTGTCCCAGACTGTGGTGACTGGGACCAAGACACTGCCCTCCAGCTGGGGCGATTGAGTGAGACTCTGACAAAAGAAAAAAGGTAAAAAGGAAAAAAAA
>NW_006962009.1:0-4143 GCF_000164805.1 Carlito syrichta
TCTATCCCAAATTACTTTTTTTTCTTCAAAAACATCTCTGTCTCATTCTAATATTCTTCCTTCCCCCATTTTATATTTTCTCCCCTATGTCAGGTTCTGTTGGTCGGTGCTTAATGAAACGGTTCCAAATTTCCTTAACCAGGAATATAGACAACCTTATAACCCAGTGCTCTCTAGCCCATTATTTTCTTTTTTTACCTGTTTAAATGGAAAGTGCCAAAACATGGAAGTATGACATTTTGAACATCACTAATTTTAAAATACTAAAGTTGAAATATTAATTGAAGGAGAATATAACTGATGAAACCTCTTGAATGTATTGCAAGTTTTCTATACCACCTAGGTTTTCTCTGTTTCTCTTGAAACACTCTCTTAAAAAGTCTCTGATTTTATTGTTTTTAGGTACCTCCCATAAAATTCAGGGTTTGAAAAGAAGGGGATTAAAGGTAATAAAAAATCATGACTTTCCTCCCTCTCCCCCTTCCCTCCCCCTCTTCAATTCTGTTTTTGATGGAAGGTGGGATTGCTTTTATTTCTCTTCTGCAATGACCTGTTCTTCCTTATGAGGGTCTTCTGGCTTTGTTCACTTTTCCCTCTGCTTTACAGTCTGTCTATTTTGCAGTATGTGGTCTTAGTCCCACCTCTCGCTCGGATCCCCAGGGGGCGGCCGTGGAGGGTGGTGCAGCCAGAGTTGAGGCCTGGTGTCGCTGTGGCGGGGGAGTCAGAGGTGGGAGTGAGGCGGCGGCGGCAAGGAGTGTATGGCAGGGAGGAGGTGGCTGTGGTGCCTGCAGACGTCACGCAGCCCGGTTAGCCCCACAGTGCTCTTTTTACATTTTTGATAGCTTAAATGGTATTTTGTCTGAAATTAGGATCACAACTCCTCCTTTCTTTTGTGTTCCATTCGTCGGAAAATTTGTTTCCCATCCTTTTACTTTGAGTCTGTGCATGTCGTTTCTAGTGAGATGGGTCTCTTGAAGGCAGTATATTATTGCCTGGTGAAATTTTATCCATTTTGCCATTCTATGTTTTTTCAGTGGTGCATTTAGTCCATTCACATTCAGGCTAATTATTGAAATATGAGAGTTCGTCCCTATCATAGATTTCTTATAGAGTTGTTCTTCCACTTGGTTTATTGTCTTTCTTTTGTTTTGGGGGTTGGTTCATGTGTATTTTATTCTTTTTCCTGTACTCTTTTGAAGAACGTTTTTCTTTTTTCCCCCTTTTCTTCTGTGTTTAGTACTTTCTTAAGTGTTGCATGTAGAGGTGGTTTGGTGGCAGTGTATGTTTTTAGTGACTGGATATCTTTTTAATTCTCCCTCGCTAAAGAAGTTTAACCTGGCTGGTAGGTTATTCTTGGTTGAAATTGTTTATCTTTTAGTACTTTGAAGATAGGACTCCAAGCTCTCGTAGCCTGCAGGGTTTCTGTAGATAAATCTGCTGCTATTCTAATTGGTTTTCCATGGTAGTTGATTTAGCCTTTTTCTCTTGCTGCCTTTAGGATTTTTTCTTTTATATCTACTTTGTTTAGGTGAATTATTATGTGTCTAGGAGTTGATCTTCTCATTTGTTGTCTTACAGGGGTTCTCTGAATCTCTTGTGTTTGAATTTTTGCATCACTGATTAGATAAGAGACGTTTTCTTGAATGATTTCATGGAAAGTTTGTTCCAACGTGGTCTCTGTCTGTCTTTCTGCCTCAGGAAGGCCAGTTACTCTTAGGTTTGGTATCTTGACGTAATTGCTCATCTCTTGAAGGTTTTGTTCTGTCTTTTTAGCTTGTTTTCTGTGTTTTTAAGAGTTTGGGTTAGTTGTATATTTTGGTCCTCAAGCTCTGAGATTCTTTCTTCTGCTCGGGTAATTCTGCTTTCCATGCTTATCAGTTTGTTATGTCATTCACAGTATTCTTTATTCCTGTTATCTCAGATATCAGCTACTTTCTTCTTGACTCTCCTCAATTCTTTTTAATCTCTTCATTAATGTCTTGATATCTAGGTTTATAGTTTGAGACCAGTCATTCTGGGGGCTTTTCATTGTTTGCATTTCGAAGTCAGTTTTTTCAGTGTCTGCCCTCCCAGGGGTCTGGGACTCATATTCTTCTTTTGGTTTTTCTTCATTTGTGTAGATTTTTCTCTCTCCCTCCCTTCTCCTCCCCTTCTTTAATTCTGTTTTTCAGGGAAGGTGTGATTATTTTGTTTCCCTTGTATAATCTGTTCTTCCTTCTGAGGGTCCTCTGGCTTTGTTCACTTTTGAGGTTGGTGTGTGGGCTGTGGGCTGTACTTTTAGCAGTTTTGAGGTTTAATTGAGGGGGAAACTGTGATTCAGAATCTATATGCTGATTACAGCATCCACAAATAGGTGTATGAGCACACTGGAACCTATTTCCCACTGCCTTATAATCTGTCTGTGCAGCAGGGTGTAGCTTTGGTCCCTGGAGCAAAAGGAGGTACAAAAGAGGAAAATAATGGAGAAAGGGGTTAGAAAGAGAGAAGAGTGAGAGGGAAAACAGACATACATACCAACTAACAGATGAAAAAGAGACACAAGGCCAGAGAGAAGTGGAAAAAAAGATACAGAAGGAAAAATCCCTAAAGAGTACTGGTAGCTACACAGAAACAGAACAATACAATCATGAAACAGATAGTGTAAGTTCAGAAGCAAACAGTAGTGAGTAAAACATACAGTCAGAATGATCAAATCAAAGGTCAAAATAAGAAATTAGACTAGCTCTGGAATCTTTCTTTAGTGTGTAAAGTCACTTGAGCTCTGATCTCCAGCCTCTCCCCTTTGTTTTTGTTGCAGGCAGCTCGCCTGCTGCCTGGGAAGTCTGTGATGCTTTGTTGTCTCTGTTCAGTGTAGGGGAGGGGTTTTGTCTCCTGTTTAATGGGACGTTACCTTACAAACCGAGGTGGAGGCTCTGATAGGTGGGCAGGGCAATGCAAATCTCCTGGAGAATGGCGGATGTGGTAGCTTCACTTTCACTTTCGGGAATGCTCGTCTGGGTCTCTGGGCAGAGGTGCCAGGGATCAACTGCACAACTGGGTGCTGGATCCAGGGTGTCACCAGCAGGCTGGGGTGGAGGAGAGGGTCGGGGTTCCCTCCTCTGGAGCTGAAAGCATCTGATCAACACCTTACACAAGCTTGGGGTTCTGTCCCTTACACAAGCTTGGGGTCGGGCACTGAGTGCCTCCACCAGGGTGGGTGCAGGGCTACAGAGATCCCAAAGCTCCAAGGGGCAGGTGGTGGCCCCTGAGTCCCTCACAGGGTACTTCACCCAGAAATGGGACCGGTCTCTCTGCGGGGCGGGCACCCAGAACCTCCCTGGGTGACCGGCAGCTTGGTGCTGGGTGTTGGGTGAGACGATGTAGCCAGAGAGGGAGCTGAGACCCAGGACTCCTGAGGAGGTGGGAGTCACATATAGTGGAGCAGCCACAGCCAGGGGCTGCAATATCTGGCCCTGTGTGGGACCAAAGGTCCCTGGGCCAAATACTAATGCAGCTGGCAGTAGGCAGGGGGCTGCGGGGAGAAAAGTAAGAGTTTTTTGGGAACTCACGTTTGGAGAGTCTCACAAATCCAACTATGCCATCGCCATCTTACCGGAACCTCCTCTCCATCTATTTAAATTTTAATAGCTTAAAGGCAGTTTGTGTTAAGATCACAACACCTGCCTTATGTTGTGATCCATTCACCTAAAATTTTGTTTTTATCCTCTAACTTTGAGTCTCTGGGTGTCATTTGTGGTGAGATGTATTTCATGGAGAAAACAAATTAAATAATCATTTTTTACAAATCCAGTGCTCCATTTTAAGTCTTTTCAGTGGTGCTTTTTGTGCATTTGTGTTCAGGCTGATTATTGAAATAAGTAGGTTGACCCTGACATAATACTTTTATAAGGCAGCTTATTTTCACTTAGTTTGTGTTCACATATGTGCATCTTTTTATTTTGGGGGATATGTTGTGTGTTCTTCTGCTTCTTGTTTGTGTTCTTGTGAAGTACATGGTCTTTCCTTTGTTTCCTTTTTCATCTCTGAACAGCACCTTTTTAAGCTCTTGGCAAATTTTAAGCATCTCCAATAGAGCTGGTTACAAAGCAGCATAGTCTCTTAGGGATTGGATGTGTATGAAGAATGTTCATTCTCCCTTGCTGG
>NW_006962010.1:0-3251 GCF_000164805.1 Carlito syrichta
GTAACATAGCTAAAAACATAAAGCATATTAACCAAGTTTCATGGCATGCACTCATAAAGCCAGCTACTTGGGAGGCAGAGGCAGAAGGATTGCCTTAATCCAGATATGTCATAATTCAGTGATCTGTAATGATGCCACTGCCTTCCAGCCTGGGTGACAGAGTAAGACTCTCACAATAGATAGATAGATAGATAGATAGATAAATAGATAGATAGATAGATAGATAGATAGATAGATAGATAGATAGAAATTTTGTCTCCTAGAAGGTCTAGCATATTTTCTGTCCAATTCCATCGTAGGCACTTGCATAACACCTTCACATGCTTTGCTGTTTTTGCCATTTCTTGTCAATCTTTCCCCCATTCTTCACCACATATAAAATTAAGTCTCCTATTCAATGTATTCTTTTTTTTTTTTTTGAGTAGGAGTCCTACTCTGTCGCCCAGAGTGGAGTGCAGTGGCCACTCCCGGCCACCACAGACTCAACCTGCCGGGTTCCAGCGATCCTTCTGCCTCAGCCTTCCAAGTAGCCGGAATTACAGGCATGCACTACCATGCCCGGCTGATTTTTTGATTTATTGTAAAGATGAGGTCTTGCTGCCCAGGCGGGTCTCGAACCCTTGGGCTCAGGCAATCCACTCACCTCAGCCTCCCAAAGGTGCGGGATTACAGGCTGAGCCACTGAGCCTGGCTTCAATGTATTCTTGAATCTCAGACCAAGTCCATGGAGAAATAACTCTGTCATCTGTGATCCCAGACTGGGAAGGGGCATTGAGGTGATTCCTCATTCAATGGTTACCAGGACAGATGAAACCAGTCACAGGAGGTTTAAGCATCAGGGCTCTCAAGTACTCATCCTGTGGTTTAAATTTATGCTTCCTTGACTTCTCACCAGTTAGTTGATTCCCGGCACTTCATATTATGCATTAGCAAAACAGAGTTTAATTACAGCATCCAGCCATATCAATGTGTAACATGTATGTACTTTATTTTGAATTTCATCTCTTCTTTTTTTCTCTGGGTTTCCAATTAAATATTTTATGATTACAGCATTAACAAAAATAACATTAAAATATTTTATAAAGGAAATCTAAATTAATTTTTACACAATAGTTAAAAAGATAAGACATTGTAAGCTAATATGTATAAAGTTTTTTATTTTAGAGTTGTGGGGTACATAGGAGGATTCACCACATAAAGAAAATTGTGTGCAGGTGAGGTTTGGGCTTCTAGTGAGTCTGCTCTCCCCCAGTAGGGGACCTGACACCCAGTGTGTAGTTATGTGTCCCTTATTCCTCCTCCTTTCCTCCTTTAGCAGTGTCCAAAGTTCGTTGCTTCCACCTTTGTGCTCATGGGACCAGGGATCAGGGAAAAGTATAAAGCTGAAGGTGATTTTGTTCTTGTGTTTCTTCTTCTGACTTTTAGGAACAGAAACAGAGAACACTCGAATAGTTTAGACACAAAGAGATTTATTAGAAGATAAGCTAAAATGTGATGAAATGGTGAAGACATATTTTGGAATGAACATCAGGGACTGACATTCTTTTTTTTTTTGACTTGGAGTCTCACGCTGTCGCCCAGACTGGAGTGCAGTGGCCACTCCCAGCCACCGCAGCCTCGACCTACGGGGCTCCAGCGATCCTTCCACCTCAGCCTTCCAAGTAGCCGGAATTACAGGCGCGCGCTACCACGTCTGGCTAATTTTCTGATTTTATTGTAGAGATGAGATCTTGCCTGCCCAGGCGGGTCTCGAACCCGCGGGCTTGGGCAATCCACTCACCTCAGCCTCCCAAAGGCGCGGGATTACAGGCTGAGCCACCAAGCCCGACTGGGACTGACTTTCAAAACTATACTGCAAACTGACACAGAAAGAGAGACACTGTCATAAATTAGAAAACACTGGATCAGGGAGCTACTCCCATAACCACCTTCTTTAGAAGCACACAGCCCCTGACAAACATTGGTATACTGAGACATTCTACGTGTTTGTGAGGAATGTGCACATAGAATACCTCCACAGCCTCTATTGTTGGAAAGTAAATGCTGCATTCTCTCTTAAGAAAGAACAATCTGGCAGTGTTCGGTAAAATTAGGTTTAAATAAGATACTCTTCTGCTTATTGGTACACATTGTAGGAAATTCCTCACACAGGACCATAAGGGATCATTATATGTGGTGGTGGTGACCAATGGCTATCTGAGTGTCCACTGTAGGACAGAAGGAAAGTAAAATGTGGCAGAGGCTCATCAGAGGCGACTATGCCAGAGTTGGGAGCAGCAGATGAAATATGCGTATAGAGCTCTTAAAGACTTTCAGTTAAGTGACTGACTAAAAATACTGACTAAGCCGGGCTCGGTGGCTCACCCTGTAATCCTGCGCCTTTGGGAGGCTGAGGTGAGTGGATTGCCTGAGACTACGGGTTCGAGACCCGCCTGGGCAGCGAGACCTCATCTCTACACAAAATTAGCTGGGCGTGGTAGCGCATGCCTGTAATTCCGGCTACTTGGTAGGCTGAAGCGGAAGGATCGCCGGAGCCCAGCAGGTTGAGGCTGCAGTGGCCGGAAGCGGCCACTGCACTCCACTCTGGGTGACAGAGTGAGACTCCAACTCAAAAATAAAAAAAAATTAAATTAAAAAAATAAATACTGACCAAAACAAGACATATATCCTGATAGTCTAACAGTAAATTGAAAATATATGCAAACAACTGTTAAATTACTTACTATAAGACTAACTATATCATGGCTTTCCAGAAAGAAAGAACCATTAGGAAATATATATAGCTATAGATATAGAATAGATGATATAGATAGAGATAGAGATAGAGATAGCTATATGAGAAGAGACATATTAGAGAAACTGGCTCATGTGACTGTGGAGGCTGAGAAATCCCAGGGCAGGCTGTCTACATACTGGAGAAGTGGGATGCTGGTAGTATGGCTCAGTGCAAGTCTGAAGGCCTCAGAACAAGGGAAGCTGCTGATGTAAATCTTAGTTCAGTTTCAAAGGTCTGAAAAACCGTGGGCCATGGAATGAAGTTCTTGAAAACAAAAACTAGAAAGCCTGGAGTTCCGATGTCCAAGGTCAAAAGAAGAAGAGCATGTCACAGCTCCAGGAGAGACAAGTTGTCTTTTGTAACCAACCACCAGCTGATTGGATGATATCTGCCCATGTTGAGAACAGATCGTCCCCACTCAATCCAATGAGTCACATGCTACTCTCGTTTGAAAACATCCTCACACACACACCCT
>NW_006962011.1:0-748 GCF_000164805.1 Carlito syrichta
TCCCAGTACTGAAATTCAATTTCTTACAGCACTATAAGTGATCAAGTTCAGCTCATGAGTGAGAACGTATGGAACTTTTTTCTTTGTTTCTGTGCTAAGTCACTGAAAATGACCTACCTCATATGCATCAAATGTTCTGCCAAATCCTTATATCTGTCCTTTTTTATGCCTCCATAATATTCCCCTGTGTATATTCCACATTTATTTTATCCATTCCAGCTTTGATGGGTAACATAGTTGGTACCATGTTTTTTTCCAATTGTGATTAGAGTTGGAAAAATCATAGGTGTGCAGGTATCATTACGGTAAAATGATTTGAGTTCCTCCAGGTATATTCTCTACAGGGGAATTACTGTCACATGGTAGGTCAATATCTTATTCCTTTACAAACCACCACTGTTTTCCAAAGATATTCCTCTACCTGTCAGTCTCATGCAGTGTAGAGCATTTTTTTCTTCCCAAATACTTACCTGCATCTGTTATTTTTTGTTTTATTAATGATGGCCAGTCTAACAGGGGGTATGTGGTATTTCAAAGTTGTTTAATTTTTATTTCTTTGATGATGAGTGAGGCTGAGCAATTTTCATGTGTCTGGCTGCCCAGATCTCTTCTTATGAAAAGAGTCCAATCACGTAATTTGCACACTTTTCAAAGGGAATGTTTGTCTGATTTTTCTGAGTGTTTGAGTTTCTTGTGGATTCTAGATGTTATTCCGTTTTACAGACATATAGTTGGAGATCGTTTTTAC
>NW_006962012.1:0-1042 GCF_000164805.1 Carlito syrichta
TCCAACATATTAAAGTTAAAAGGAGTTTTGATTGGAGTATTATTCAATTCTTAAAAAATCAATCCCTGAATAATGAACCTTTCTAGGCCCAACCCTGAATTATAACCATTTTTATAGTAAAAAAATAAAAAAGAGAATAAACAAATAAAGTCAGATGCATGTTTTACAGCTTTCATTTATTTATTTAATTAGTAATATAATTTAATTTTCTAAACAATGTGGTGTACAATTCAGAGTCAAACATTTATTAGGCAGGGTCCCTGGATGATGAGGTATGCCCCCACCTTCCTTAGCAGTATCCCTCCACTGCCAATCTCACCCCTACCCCTAAACAGTTTTCCACAACTGCCAATCACTTTCTTACTGCACTCAAAGTGATCAAGTTCAGCTCATGAGTGAGAACATATGGAACTCTCTTCTTTGTTTCTGTGATAAATCACTGAAAATGACCTACCTCATATCCGTCAAATGTTCTGCAAAATCGTTCTATCTGTCCTTTTTTATGGCTACATAATATTTTACTGAGTATATGCCACATTTATTTTAAACTTTTCAGTTTTGATGGGCAACATGGTTCGTACCATGTTTTATTGCAATTGTGATTAGAGCTTCAAAAAACATACTGGTGCAGGTATCTTTTTAGTAAAATGATTTGAGTTCATCCAGCTATATTCTCAACAGGGTAATTACTGAGTCACATTGTTGGTCAATACCTTGTCCCTATTCAAACCACTTCACTATTTTCCAAAGATGTTGCTGTACTTTTTCTTCCACATGCATTGTAGAAGCATTTATTTCTTCCCAAATCCTGACCTGCATCTGTTATTGTTTGTTTTATTAATGATGGCCAGTCTTGCAGGGGATATATGGTGTTTCAAAGTGGTTTTATTTGAATTTCTTTGATGATGAGTGAGGCTGATAAATTTTCATGTGTCTGCTGGCTGCTCGTATCTCTTCTTATGAAAAGTGTCAAATCACGGATTTTGCACACTTTTCAAAGGGAAGATTTGCCTGATTTTTCTGAGTGTTTGAGTTTCCTGTA
>NW_006962013.1:0-631 GCF_000164805.1 Carlito syrichta
ACTGCATGTTGTGTGTTCACAGGACGACTGTCTTTAGAGTCAGGAAAAATTGGATTGGGAGTGAAGAAATGTCCCTGGGTGTGGGATGTGTCCCTGGCCTTTCTTGGTGGAGATCCTTTTTGCCAAGTCAGAGGGTCAGCCTGCCTGGGACACATTTCTCACCTCGGAGATGAGAGCCAGCAGGAACCTGGCCAGGGAGCTTTGGGAACTCCCACCCAAATAGAGGGCAGCTATTGGGGGGTGGGTTGGGGTTGGTAGGTGACAAGCTTGGCAGACACTCACATGTTGGGGGTGCAGTGGTGAAAGGACTGAGAGAAGAAATTTTGCAGGAGAATGGATTTCTTTCTTTCTTTCTTTCAAGTTATTTCTTTCTTTCTTTCTTTCTTTCTTCCTTTCTTTCTTTCTTTCTTTCTTTCTTTCTTTCTTTCTTTCTTTCTTTCCTTCTTTTCTTTACTCACTAGGTTGCCCACGTTGCTCTCAAACATCCCAACTCGGGCCATCTTCTCGGCCTGGGCCTCCAAAACTGTTGCAATCACAGGCTTTTCATTTGGGCAACATCTGGGTCTTCCTGCTTGATCTTGAGCTCTGGGCGGGAGGCAATTCTGCCCTCCCGCCCTCACCCAAGGTTTTC
>NW_006962014.1:0-706 GCF_000164805.1 Carlito syrichta
AAACTGCAAATAAATGGGGAAAGGTTTACCATTTCTGATGATGTATCCTGTGTTGGGAGCAAAGCACAGTGCTTGGCACCAGCTCAGTGGTCACCATTCCAAAGTGGAAACTACCACCATGAAAACAAACTTGGAGCCGGGCTCGGTGGCTCAGCCTGTAACCCCGCACTTTTGGGAGGCTGAGGTGAGTGGATTGCCTGTGCCCGTGGGTTCGAGACCCACCTGGGAAACTTGGTGAGACCTCGTCTCTAAAATAAATTTAAAAAATCAGCCGGGTGTGGTAGTGCATGCCTG
Organism: Carlito syrichta; assembly: GCF_000164805.1. NCBI lineage: Eukaryota > Metazoa > Chordata > Mammalia > Primates > Tarsiidae > Carlito > Carlito syrichta. The sequence continues at coordinate 295 of NW_006962014.1, forward strand.
TAATTCCGGCTACTTGGAAGGCTGAGGTGGAAGGATCGCTGGAGCCCAGCAGGTCGAGGCTATGGTGGCCGGGAGAGGCCACTGCACTCCAGGCTGGGTGACAGAGTGAGACTCCTACTCAAAAAAAAAAAGAAAGAAAAAGAAAAAGAAAATGAACTTGGAAACTCTTATTTTATTGATCAGTGTATTTTGTACTTATTTTCATCGATTTTGCTTTATCTTGGATAATGCTTTCATCTTTTTTTCTTGCTAAATTTCCTGATACTGAGGAAATGTCTGGAACTATAGTCTGTGATTTCAGAATCCTGATTTTCTGTGATTGTTTAAAATGTTAATATCCACATAATAATTTCTAATGCCACAAAACTTAGGCCACACCAATTCTTCAATACTTGTGTAGAATGAACATGAA
>NW_006962015.1:0-1157 GCF_000164805.1 Carlito syrichta
AGGCCTCTTCTGAGACGGGTGACTTAGGAAATGGGCCCCAGTGATTGACTCTCCTTCTAATAGGTGCCCCAGTGTCTGAATCTCTTTTGTAATGGGTACCTCAGTGACTTGCACTGTGCTGTGATACATACCCCAATGACTGCGTCTCCTCAGTGATGTGTGTCCAGGTGATTATCCCTACTCTGCAATGGATCCCCCAGTGACTTGGCTTCCCTTAATGGGAGCTGCCCACCTCTGTGATTGTTGTATCTGTGACTAGCCCTTCTCTGTGATGGGTGCCCCAGTCACTGGACCTCCAGCATAATGGGTGACCCAATGACTGAGCATGCTCTGTGATGGCTGCCCAACGACTGGTCCTTCTCTGCTATAAATGCATCAGTGACTGGACCCTCTCTGTGATGACTGCCCCAGTCACTGGCCCTCTTCTGTGTGACTGGCACAGTGACTGGCCTTCCTCTGTGTTGGCTGTTCCAGTGACTATAACTCCTCTCTAATGTGTGCCAGAGTTATTGTGCCTCCTCTGCTATCGGTGTCATAATGACTGACTCTATTGTGTGATGGGTGCCTCAGTGACCGGCCCTCATCCATGATCGGTAATACAAGGTCTGGTCTCCCTCTGATGGCTGATCTGGTACATGGCCCTCTTCCATAAAGAGATTTAATGGATGCTTCAGTGACTAGCCCTCCTCTGTGTTTAGGCTTCAGTTACTAGCTCTCCTCTGTGATTCCCCACTGACTGGGTCTCCTCTTTAAGAGATGCCACACTGACTGTCCTCCTCTCTATTCAGTCCACTACTCCCTGGGTCTCCTTCCTAATGGGTTCCCCGGTGACTCCCTCATCTGTGTTGGGTGTCCCAGGACTTGCCCTCTTCTGTGATGGGTACTTCAATTACTGGGAAGTCCCCACTCATGTGTGTCTCAGAAACTGAGGCTTCTCTGTGATGGGTATCCCCTTTGACTAGCCATCCTATGTGATGGATGTCCCAATGCCTGAAGCTTCTCTGTGATGAGTACCCCGTTTACAGCCTTTCTCTGTGATTGGTACCACAGTTGACAGGCTTGGTCTGTAGGGGGTGCCCCAGTGACTGACCCTCTTTTGTGATTTGTGCCCCATTCACTGGCCTTCTCTCTAATGGGTGCCCCAGAGTGTGGCTTTC
>NW_006962016.1:0-1009 GCF_000164805.1 Carlito syrichta
GGGGTGATGCACATCTTCAGCCCCAGCTACTTGGGAGGCTGAGGTGGGAGGATTGTCTGAGCCCAGGAAGCTGAAGCTGTGATGAGCCAGGATCATGCCACTGCACTCCAGTCTGGGAGACAGTGAGACTCAGATTCAAAAGAAGAAAACAAAAGCAATAGAAGGTATTTTAAAGGCAAATTTATCAATATTAAGAGGAAATACATTGTAAAATTACATGTTCCAAAACATCTGATAAATGACTACCATAAGCAAAAGAATAAATTGTAGGCCAGGCATGGTGGCTCACGCCTGTAATCCTAGTGCTTTGGGAGGCAGAGACGAGAGGACTGCTTGAGCCCAAGGGTTTGAGACCACCAAGCGACATGGCAAGACCTCACCTCTACAATAAATCAAAAATTAGCCAAGTGTGGTAGCACGAGCCTGTAGTTCCACCTACTTGGAAGGCTGAGGCAGAAGGATCACCTGAACCTTGTAGGTTGAGGCTGAGGCCATGAGTATGCCACTGTACCCCAACCTGGACGACACAGTGAGACTCCAACTCAAAAAAAAAAAAAAAAGAATAAGCCATAGCCCATAGTTTCCAAAACTTCAGACAATATGCAAAGCCATGTCAACTAAGAAAATGCAATTTTCCTTTAAGATACTTGACATCACTAAAACTTTTCATTTTAAAATGAACAGGACCTTTACTGACAATTTTATAACTGCTGAAATTGGCCATAAGAGTTGAAAGATGGACTAATGGCACCAGGAAAAGAAACAAGTCTATTTAACTGTATCTTAAACTGTTTCAGAATTGTCACAATCACTTGCAGGGTTAAAAAAATTAAACAATGGACATGCTAGTTTCCTTTTCACTTAAGAAAATGAAAGCTACCTGACAAATAAATCAAGGTTAAATGCGAAAACCAGAATCACAAATCCAGAATATAAAATGGTCTAAAAAAAGAAGACTGCTGTCGATTCCTGAAAATATAAGTGAGGTTACATATGTGATATGAAAAAC
>NW_006962017.1:0-854 GCF_000164805.1 Carlito syrichta
CTATTATCAAAAAGGCAATATAGGACTCCCAGGAATGTAATAATAGGTGGAAAATATGTCAAATGGTGGGTCAGACTCTTAAAGTAAGGTTTATGAGAATCCATTCATGAAAGAAATAATCTCATTATTTTTTCTTGTTGTTGTTGTTGAGTTGGATTCTCACTCTGTTGCCCAGACTGCAGTAGAGTGTCCGCTTCTGCCCACTGCACGCTTGACCTGCTGGGTTCCTGTGATCCTTCCACCTCAGCCTCCCAAATTGTTGCAACTACAGGTGCACACCACAGTGCCTGGCTGATTTTTTAATTTATTGTTGAGATAAGGTCTCGCTAAGTTGCCCCGGTGGGTCTCGAACCCACGGGCTCAGGCAATCCACTCACCTCAGCCTCCCAAAGCACGGAATGCAGGTTGAAACACCGAGCCTGGCTAATCACGTTATTCTGTAAGTGGAATCTCCCAACTGGTGATGGGGAGACATGGAAGCACTTAATGAGTGCATACCAAAATCTAGGGAGTTGAGGGGATTCTGTCAAGCTTGGAATTAATGTAACTAAGATCTCAACTCCCCAAACTATCAAATTCAATGTATGTCAAATATTATCCTGACAAAATTTTAATAATCAAGGGCAACTTTCCAATGAGGATAAATATTTGTGCCCTGATCCCCATCCAGGTCACCTCCTTTTCCATGTAGCCATAAGTTGGGATGATGCTGGGTAAACCACAAAGTTTCACGATTGGACAACTGGGCTAGCAAGAGGCAAGACTGCATATCTAAACCCCCTGAAGGACAAGTTGCACTTCACTAAAGGGGTCCCACCAGAGAACTTTCAAAGTTTAGAGTGTAAACCTGACAT
>NW_006962018.1:0-634 GCF_000164805.1 Carlito syrichta
GAAATTAGAGCAATTTCATTGCTCACTGGCTCCATCAATTCAGAAAACACCAGGGGTTGATCCTGTCAATGATCATTATATTTCATAGATGGCAAGAAATGCTTTGTTTACTGTAGTAACATGGTAAGGGAAAGATTTTATTCCACTAACAATAGACCTATTCTTAAAAAACAGAATTTAACTAATAGCAAAGTGTTAGATACCAGGGGTGCCCGCTGTCTGTCTCTCTCTCTCTCTCTCTCTCTCTCTCTCTCTCTCTCTCTCACACACACACACACACACACACACAGACTAGTATTTCCACTAACTCAACATAGCTGCTGCCAAAACTATGAACTGGGAAATGCATAACCAGAAATCAACCTTTGAGTATTTCACTTGAGAGAATCATCTTTGTGAAATGATATAAAGAAATATTATGAAGCTGAGAGATGTGTGATAAAAACTGCTTCTGAGCTATTTCTGTGCATGTTTGACTTTGTTCTCAGTGTTTCCCACTTCTCTCTATGGAGAACATGAAGACATGACTCTGAGCCATAGTTGACTGTTGACCAAAGTAGCACAGAAACCCCTGGGACCTGGTGTGCCCTGGAATTCAGAAAGGGTAAAATGAGAAAGAGGCCCTAGGTGCTTC
>NW_006962019.1:0-834 GCF_000164805.1 Carlito syrichta
GAGTCCCTGGTTGATGAGGTATGTCCCTCCCTTACTTAACAGTATCCCTCCACTGCCAATCGCACTCCTTCTCCTAAATAGCTTCCCCTACTGCCAGTCACTTTCTTACAGCACTGTAAGTGATCAAGTTCAGCTCATGAGTGAGTACATGTGTAACTCTTTTATTTGTTTCTGTGATAAATCAGTGAAAATGACCTACTTCATATCCATTAAACGTTCTGCAAAATCCTTCTATCTGTCCTATTTATGATTATATAATATTCCACTGTGATTATACCACATTTATTTTATCCATACCAGCTTTAATGGGCAACATGATTCGTACGATGTTTTTTGTCATTGTGATTACAGCTGCAAAAAACATTCTGGTGCAGGTATCTTTTGGTAAAATGATTTGTGTCCCTCCAGGTATATTTTCCACAGGGGGATTACTGAGTCACATGGTAGGTCAAGATCTTGTCCCTTTACAAACCACCACACTGTTATCCAAAGATGTTACTCTACTTTTCGTCCACATGCAGTGTAAAAGCATTTATTTCTTCCCAAATCCTGACCTGCATCTGCTATTGTTTGTTTTATTAATGATGACCTGTCTTACAGGGGTTATGTGGTATTTCAAAGTGATTTCATTTGCATTTATTTGATAATGAGTGAGGCTGAACAATTTTCAATGTGTCTGCTGGCTGCCCGTATCTCTTCTTATGAAAAGTGTACATTCACGTATTTTGCACACTTTTCAAAGTGAATATTTGTCTGATTTTTATGAGTGTTTGAGTTTCTTGTAGATCCTAGATGTTATTTTTTTTTAACGGATATATAGGTGGGGAATAGGTT
>NW_006962020.1:0-480 GCF_000164805.1 Carlito syrichta
TAACTGTATCTTTTTCAGTTTTTGCCACCAGTGTGCATGTGTTTTGTTTTTTCACATCCTTGACATAACTTGTTATCTTTTGACTTGTTGATAATAGTCATCCTTTAATGGTGTATTTTTGTGTCAATTAATATGAAGGTTAATTTTAGGTGTCATCGTGACTGGCTGGAGGATTATCTAGAGAAAAGGTAAAGTATTATTTCTGGGTGTGTGTGTGAGGATGTTTTCAAACGAGAGTAGCGTGTGACTCGTTGGATTGAGTGGGCATGATCTGTTCTCAACATGGGCAGATATCCAATCAGCTGGTGGTTGGGTACAAAAAGGCAACTTGTCTCTCCTGGAGCTGTGACATGCTCTTCTTCTTTTGACCTTGGACATCATAACTCCAGGCTTTCTAGTTTTTGTTTTCAAGAACTTCATGCCATGGCCTACGGTTTTTCATACCTTTGAGACTGAACTAAGATTTACATCAGCAGCTTC
>NW_006962021.1:0-1049 GCF_000164805.1 Carlito syrichta
TTCAGAACTCGAACAAAGTAAAGATGTCAACTTTTGCTATTCTGATTCAACATAGTATTGGAAGCCCTAGCCTGAGAAATCAGGCAAGAAAAAGAAGTAAAGTGTATCTAAATTGGAAAAGAAGAAATCAAGCTATTTCTGCATGCTGATGATATGATCCTATATCTAGAGAATCCTAAAGACTCTTCCAAAAGACTGTTGGACCTGATAAATGAATTCAGTGAAGTTTCAGTATACAAAATCAACACACCCAAATCAGTAGCACTGCTATACACCAATAGCAATCAAGCTGAAAATCAAATCAAGAGCTCAATTCCATTTACAATTAGCAACCAAAAAGTTAAAATACTTAGTAATATATTTTACTAAGGGGTGAAAGATCTGTACAAGAACTACAAAACTCTGATGAAAGAAACTAGAGAGGACACAAACAAATGGAAAAACTCCTATGCTCATGGACTAGAAGAATCAACATTGTTAAAATGACCATATTATTCAAAGTAATCTACAGATTCAACACAATTCCCATCAAACTACCAATGTCATTTTTCACAAAATTAGAAAAAAAATCCTAAAATTAATATAGAAAAGGAGAGCCAGACTAGCCAAAACAATCCTAAGTAAAAAGAACAAAGGTGAAGGCATCATATTACCTGACTTCAAATTATACTACCAGACTGTAGTAACCAAAACAGCATGGTACTGGTACAAGAGCAGACATCTGGACCAATGGAGCAGAATAGAGAATCCAGAAATAAACTCAAATACCTACAACCAACCGATCTTTGACAAAGTAGAAAAAAATCATACAATGGGGAAAGAACTCCATATTCAACAAATGGTACTGGGAAAATTGGAAAGCTACATGCAGAAACATGAAACTTGATCCCTGTCTCTCCCTATATACAAAAATTAATTCAAGATGGATTAAAGACTTAAACATCAGATCTGAAACCATAACAATCTTAGAAAAAAATTTTAAAAACTAGGAAAAACTTTCTGGACATCAGCCTAGGCAAAGAATTTATGGTTAAAAGCCCCAAAGCAAA